>NW_017140723.1:101610-110898 GCF_001652005.2 Ceratina calcarata
CCTCAATACCACTAAACTACCATTCATGAAATATTTCTATTCTGTACATTTTGAATTCTATACAGGATAATTAGTGCGGGCGAACCCGCAACGGGTGTTACTAGTTATTCATAATTTTTTGGAATATCTGCAGAAAATGCATGAACGAAAATGTAGAGTTTTTCACGGCGGGATAAAAATGAACGGACAGATCAGTGGATACGCAGCGCGCAAGTGAACCGACCAGTCCAGGAAAGACGTGTATTTTTATTTCTTCTGGTTCACAGTAGAACGGGCAACGAACAAATGGCTGGCTATGCGTACGCGCGCGACTTCCAGCCGAATTGGCAAGCGTATACTTTGCAGCGAATGCAGATTTCGCAAACCATTTGTCAATCGAGCGGCGGTGGCCGCGCTCGGTTCCTGAGCGGGAGACACTTTAATCGACAATCATTTACTATCCGGCGCTGCGCAGCGCAGGCCCTATCCGCTCTTTTTCTCACATCCTTCTCCCACTTCCACCGCTACCCCTTTCGCACGAAATTCCGCCGTGATTCCTCCACCCTTACCGATTCCGATATGTGTTTCTCCACCTATCCAGCCGGCTGCCCTCTTTTTTTTTTCTCCTCGCCAGCAGCCAGAGTGTCACGATTAAAACGCCATCTGTTGATAGTCGTTCCCTCTCGACCTCTCGCACTCCCATCACTTGCGTTCTTCCTTTCTGCTGCTACCCTCTTGTTTTTCATCCCGCTCTCCCTTCTCTTCTCTTCGCTCGACTGTTTGGACCTTCGTGCATACAAGCTGTCCCAATTGGAAATTGATATTCGAATCGATCGGCGAACTTTACCCCTCGCGATGGACGTGTCACGGTTTTTTGCGTACGCACAGTATGCCGCGAGATAAGTCGAGCGGTGTCGTGAAATTCATTGGCTACGGTTTCGGTAGATCGAGATTTTCCCATTATATTTAGTAGTACGAAGTTCCTATTAGAAATATAGCTGACCAAATTGCGGCATATTTAGCCTGACAACTTGTGAAAGAAAAAGAATTGAATGGCCAAGAGAGAAACAATTTAAACTTCGAAACAGAATCGTGTATAGATTGAAAATCAGCAGAGTTCAAAAGGCATTGTGGCCATAAATTGTTTTCTGGCAAATGTATTTTCCATAAGGAAAGATAGAATGCGTTTTTTACAATCGCTCACGTGACAGTGGATACAATTTGATGCGCGCGGTCGAAAATTAACTCGCGCGCCAGCGCGTCGCTTCGATCTATCGAAAGATAAATGGTTCGACCGGAGGGGTGAAACTTGTCCTTTGATAACAAATATCAAGCATAGAACGGTGCCGTGCTATTGTAGGTATTTATCGAGCCGGGCGATTGCAGATGTTTGTCATTTTTTCCAGGGCTTTCACATCGATTTTTCGAAAATCGTGCAACCGACTGCGAAAGAAAACAACTTCGAACGATTACACGCATCGACGAGCGCGAGCGAAACTATATACGAATAAAATTGCGTCGAGTGATTTCACACTACACATACGCACTCGATACTATTTTCCCAAATAAAGTATATTTGAGAAGAAATTTATTTGCAACTAACAATTAATCGATATTTATCTCAATCTAAATTACAATCAAAATAAATATAGTGAAATTATAACGAAAACAAAAATAATTATAAACCAAATATAATTGAAGACTTTCGAGACGTCTGCAAATGGAATTCGAGTTGCTTAAAGAGTGAAAGGATTAATTTCAACTCTTCTGATTTATCTGAAAGCGTCCTACTTTCTGCGACGGTGTCGGTTGGAACATCTTTTAAATTGATTATTAACGAGAAAACGATACTCCCTCCCGATCCGGCGTAATGTGGGCGACGCGGTAAAACCGCAGACAGAAAACAGACAAATACGGTGGACTTGACGAGAAAGTCGATACGATATGTCTTCCGTCAGTTTTCCACGCCGTCGACCCGTTCCCAGGGAAATTTTATCGTAAAAACGGTGGCAGCTTTCGTGTCGAGCTAAATTAACGCGGTCAAGATCGAATGCACTGAAACTTGCTTATAGCCGGATCTCCTTCTTTTTTATTTCTCTATTCGCGTGACGATATCTCGTTCCATGATTCAGCCCGAACAATTTAATGAATTTAGTTCAGATCCAATCAAAATGTCCCAATTTATTTTTCTGTTCCGTTGAATTAGAAAAATCTGCATCAGGCCTACAATCTTATTTATCATTATTTAAAACATTTTTTTTTTTTGCCAAGTTCCATATTATCGCAATAACTAATATTAATTTCCAGGATGGAGTGATGTAGTTCTCTTCCTAGTCCACGTGCCCCATCAAGAAACGAGGAAAACCGCAGTATACAACTGAATGAAACTAATAAATATATTTGTCTACATTCACTCCACTGAATAATAGAGTGCTTCTGGTATTTTATTTAAAAATACTACCCTAACCATTTACGTAATTATTTAATAATACCAACATTTGTAACTCCTTTGTACCACTAAACGAGATATCTCGCGACACAATATTAGTCGATTAATGCTTTTAACAATAGATCGCCGCATAGCATCAATTGTTTGATACTATAGACGGATATATTAATTGGTTAGTATCGAATCGTGAAATATTTAGATGTACGAAAGGATAAATTTACTCAATCATTTATTTGCTTTCATTTTCAAATTCAATCCCGGAAAACCTAATTAGAAAACATTCTGAAGATTTTCAAAATTTCATGCAGACGCGACGCTCGATAAATAATTCTTCGTGATATTTGATTTTCACCCATCGTCGTTTTCGAGTGCAGAGCTTTTACCGCGGAGTAAAGTACGTAATACTAGCCAATGAAATAAACCAGCTTCTCACGAAGCATTCCCCTCCTCTGCTGCCTCAAGGGAAACGAAGCTAATCGCAGCAAGGAGAAAACAATCAAGTCCACGTAAAACGCGATTGTCTCTATGATAGAGGAATAAGGAGTCGCAGTAAAGAGCGAGACACGAAAGAAAGAGTCTATCTAAGAACGCGGTGGCTCCAGGAGGATAATGAGATAACAGTGTCGTGGTGCGGCCAAGTCAATATGTAAGACGTTCCCGGGTGCAGTTTTCCACACCGTCAATCAGCTTTCCAGAGAAACTCATCGGGAAGGAGCCACACGGATAATAACGTCTTCTCAGGAGACCAACCAGTAATAACCAAGTGGTGGCTGGAGATTGGGGAGGTTGGTGGTTCGAGCTTGAATTATATAGAGAAGGTCGACGGGTACGTAACACGGGGCGAGGGAGAGGAGGGAGAGAGAGACCCTCCGTAGCCCTTGGCCCACCCTGCGGCACGAAGGCAGTAACATTTCCCGCAGTCGTGTCCCGATGCCGTACAAGTCGCTTCGCATGTTGGCTCTTTACTCGCAGTATAGCGAACTGGTATATACCGGCCTCGAAAACTACCATCCTACTAGCACGTTTTTAATAATACGCCTTTACGTGACTCCACGTTAACTTTACCCCCTGCACTGCCTCGATTCAACTCCGCACCCGCGACGTCCATTATTTTCTGCGCGAAAACGTTTGCGTATCACCGGCCGTGAAGATTCGTTGGATAAAACTTGGAATATGGGTTTTGCGTTTATTCGGGTTCGAAAGCGAGGCGCGTTCGTCGGGTTTTGGTCGCATTTTATACGGTAATGCATTCCCGTATAATCCGGGATATTTTTCGATGCGGAAGAGAAGCACGAACGTCAGGCAACGGTGTTCTTCTCGTGAAATCCGACGACTCTGTAATTCGTAGACCGTGCTAGTCCGTCCGGGGAAACGTACGTCGCGATTACGTCGATTTAACGCAATCGTTCCGCTGCTTGCGGCTATTCGGTGCTGGTTCTTCCGCGGTCATAAATGAGCACGAATTACGCTACGGACTGAACGAGACCGGTCGACGAACCTGCGCGACATGACGCTAAATTTTGCATAAATTACTCGAACATTTTATTCTTAACTTTCGCTCAGTAATTAACAACAACATTTTTTAGACCACAACGTGCACTTTTTTTATTACAAGATAAATATTATAATAAAGTAAATAAAAAATCATAATCTATTTCTAAGTATGTTCTTCTGAAGGATTCACAAATGGAATTTGACAGTGCAGTGGAAGTTTCTACTTTTATGTAATGCCAAATCGTTGCTCTAGATCCATAAATCCGCGTTATGAGTAACCTACCATCAAAAGTACGAGAGCATAACCACTTCCTTGCGAACGATAAAGAAACACTTTCACCGCGAGAACCAATTGCTTTCCCAACAAATCTCGCAACGCTTCTATTATATTACACAGTTTAACGAACGTGACCAAATCGCCTTAGCATTCGATCGAACGTACTATCGCGAAGGAAACGAAAGAGGAAGAAATCAACGACAGCCTTCGATTATCACCGTAGCCGTTTTGTTCGACTTTATCGAATCGGCCTTGCCGATGCAAGATAAAATTTCGTACGAAATATCCTTTTAATGGCTACTCACCCTCCCTCCGTCCCCCTCACATATTCGAGCCGAAAGAGAAATACGTGACACACACTGTCTAAGTCTCAGCCTCCCCTTCTGCTCTCGTTCCGCCATCAAACCACTAGGTTCCTCTCTCTTTCTCTCCTCTTTCTCGCCCCGTGACCGTGGAACTCGCTATCTCCCCCGAAACTCGTAAAAGAGCTATTCGTTTGACTTACGCCGTTGCCCGTTTGTTATTACAGTGCTCGTTACCGAGTCAATTCTAGCATATTCGCGTGTAGCGTGCTCTTTATGATCATGCCCGAAACCGGGGTGACTTGCATGTCGTACTGGAGAAGATCGTTCTGATGGATCCGCTCAAGGATACTGCGACAAAGAGTTAGCTCGTACTCGAGGAAAAGCTTTCAAGAAACGAGTGTATCTGTTGCACAGACGGTCACTCGAAGGAGATCACTAGAAAAATATGGTCTCGGTTTGATAACCATTTACCTGTTGTTCTGATTGAAGATGAACAAATGGTGAGAACAAGCATCCTGCTCGTCGATGAACTTTTGATTGAGCTAAGAGGCATTCTTAAGGGGTCAGACTCCGAATTCATGCCATTCGATTCTAAATCTTTATGTGCCAGGGAATGAAGAGAAAATTTTTTTAATGTTTAGTTTGAAGTAGGTTCTAAGGTAGGTATCATAGATTCTGATCATTATTCTACATCTTTATATGTCAGAGGGGCAAGACAATTTTAATGCTTCGTTTAAAGTTCATTCTAAGGCGCTCTGATCATTATTCAATGAGATCATATCGATGTTTAATAAAATTCTCTCTGACGTTGCCTTCGACCATGAAGTCTTCTCTATTGATAGATGTAACTTAAACTTTGGTCAGGTTAGTGTTATGACCAGAAGAGCCTCGAAAGCTAATACATTCAGTCACTTCTACAATATATTCAATGACTCCAATCACGTTATTAGATGCAGGTCTTATACACATTTTCTAGCCGAGTAACAATAATTTATCATATGTTTTCTGTAAATGTGAAATTAAAAATGTTAGAAAAATCACGTGACTACTCCAGCCTTTCAAGTACTCCTTCCTTTTCGAAAACCCAGACTTAGAATTTCAAAGTTTGTCATTAAATCGATCGATTGTAATGTCACGTAGTTAACGAACCAACTTATACAATTGTTTCCCGGGAAAAATCATTTACATTTAAAGTAGTCAGGAACAACGGAACGAATGCGATCCAAAATCGAAATGGAGCGCAAGAGGCAGGAAGCTGGTCCTTCGAAACGAAACTAGAAGAGATTCCAGAGTAGAATAAGAACAGTTCAAACAGCTGGAAGTTGGCACAGCTCGACAAACGAGCCGCATGCCATAATATCTATTATGTTGCTGCACAATGGACCAGATACGTTGTTTAATATACATACAACGAACGGAACAGGTATCGCTATTGTCGTTGCACAGCAGAAAGTAATTACTTTATTGTCTCAATAAATTGCTCGTCGCTCGCCGCGCGTTTCATATGCTAATAATTAATGAACGTGACAATGCGAAACTGTCGTCTCCCACCCTTCACAAGTGTATCGCTTCGCTTTTCTTCTCTGGTTACCGATGCGCGTCCTGTTAAAATTGTCATCTGTCCAAAACTACAGACGGGTATTAAAAATTTGATTAATGTACAATAGGTGTGCACTAAATATACACAGACGATGCAAGCGAGTATCACTCGATTGATTATTTATGATCGAAACTCTGGATCATAACTGTCTATAAGAAAATGATTAACACTAAATCTACCAAGAGAAGTAAAAATGAGTTGTTTGCAATTTCTTATAATCATTATTCATTCTCAGTACATTCTGATTTCTAAAATTTTGTATGACTTTTTCTAAAATATGCAAATAACGAATTCTGTAAGTTTTCTTTTTTTTTTGTCGTTTGGATGTAAAATTTTATGCAGTATACCTTCATGTACCGAGATGACTCATTTTAAAAACGTAAATCTAAACGTAATTATTTTGAAAATTATTGTTAGAAGTTTATTATTCAATTTTTACTCATAAAAACATAAAAAATTGCTGTCTTCTCTTAAATAACTTATACCTTTGAAAAACGAGTCATTTTTACCCTTCTGATAGAAGTAGATATACATCAATCGCCGGTAGTTTTTAACTAATAACAACTATCAGAAGTATTACTATAAACATAAGTTCAACGCTCGGAAAAATGCTGGCGTATTCTAACTGATATTTTATCCTAATTTGCCGCGACGAACTCCCGGCGCGAACACGAACTTGTCTTTTAGGATCCCCCGACCTAAAACGAGAACGAGTTGCCGAATCGAAGGAAAGTAAGGAACTCGTTGCCTGAGAGACGAGCGAAGTAGGGCCAGGGACGATGGTTTTGGAAAAAAGACGGAGGAGAACGACACATCGACGGGACTTGGGAGAAGATAGCTTTCTTTTGTCGCGGTTCGCCACACACGCTGGAGACGGTACTCGCCGCGGCCGGAAATAAATTACCACTCGAAATCTCCGAAAGCCTTTACTAGCAAACTTCTCCTCCGTTCCACGTCGCGTCTCACCGTCGAGATCAAGAAGTCGCGAGGAACAATTTTATTGTATTTCTAAGCCTTCGTTCAAGGGGAAACGTGTTACCGGATGAACGAAAAGCAGCCGGTCAGGATTACTGGATGAGAGAGAGAGAGAGACAGAGAGAGAGCAAGAGGAAGTTTTAAATATCGCATACATAAACTCGTGATTCCGGAAAGACCGTCAAATATGATTGTCGTGGCTACAAGTAGTCGGAGCTGTGAAAACCCTGACGATATTACAGAGAGCGAGGATTTTGGAGAAATATTAGGATGAAGATGATTCTGATCGAGACAAACGTGGTGAGAAGATTTCGTTTCACGTTTAAAACGAGAAATTAAAATAGTATTTGACTGCCTTTACACGATTAGTGTATAAGAGTAACAAAATTCGAATCCATCAGAATTATTCTTAACACTGTTTCTACAAAGCGATGTCTTTTCACAACATGCGACAAACCCGGTTATTATTATTTTCTCACACAATACGTGCCAGGAACAATTTTAAACATGTCACGTTCGGGAACAATAAAACGATCGCGAGCAAAGCAACGTCGATTCGAACACGATTGTTCGTAGCCGAAGAAAAAGCGACGGGAGCGAAGAAACGAGCATAAGGTGCAAAAAGATGGAAAAGGGGAAGGTGAGGAGAGGAAGGAAAAGGGAGAGAAAAAAAATTAACGTGTCGTGCCGCGACTGCGACGAAGAGGGTATTCGAGGCGCGCTTCCATTACTTCATTTCCAAGGCTGAAAGGTGCAGGACAATGGGACCGCCCCCGGAAAGTTGACATGACCGAAAGCCGCGGGATATCTCGATCGTTTCGAATGCCAGAAGCGAAAACGAGACGAGAGCCAGTGATAGTGAACAAAGGACAGCGACTCGCGAAAAATATTGCGAGCTCCACTTCCCCGCGATTATACCGTTTCATTAAACGATTCGCATCCTTTTATCAACACACCCTCGCTCGATACTAGTAATTTAATACACATATTCCTAGATTTTTGTAAAACATTTAAATCTAAAATTCTATTATTTCATTAGAAATCGGAATTTTTAAATATCGCATTATCAATACTTTCGAATTTGATGAAATTCATTATTTTACTTCGCAATTATTTCGATTTTCAGGTACATACAATTGTATTATCACGTTCGAAATAATAACTACACGCGACGGAATTAATGACCCAACTTCGAATTAACACTATTTGTTCGTTTGTTGAAGTATTTAAATGCGATTTTTAGCGCAGCGTCGGACGAATATAATTGCTTGTCGGGGACGTATAATTATCGCTGCGTTCAAATTAAAATGAATTTTGAACGATTAAAAGGAGATTCAAATTATGTTTCCATAAAATACAACTGTATTTGTTAAATACTGCAATTTAATGAACTTTCAGTATTGTAATTATACAGAAGGAATGAAAGAAAAGGTGAACATGTCTTTAAGAGACTTATTTCAACGGCACGTGCGTCGTTGGTAAAGACGAAGCAATACGGTTCCGATCGAGATGACGAGGTAATCAACTGGCTTTCTTCGAATCCGTCAACGATGGCTCTACATCAAGCGTTACGCGCGACTGACGGCTGGTAGGCCGGCGTACGCACGTTTCACTGTGTCGCTCCTCTGACTCATGCGAGTAACATTCGTCTTCCATTCATTTCTGATGTACTTATTATCCCGTGATAGCCGGTTCGTGCTTGTCATCGGAAATTACCGTGTCACGAGTGCAACGACGATTGTCAAACGTTGTTATCTCAACGATCTGTTATTAGCGTCGTGTACACCGTACGGAATACAAATTGACAGAACGTGAACGGCTCGTTCACGACCGATTATTTTTTCCGTTACCTCCCTACATCTCGAAATCTCTCTGGAACTGTGTAAACTCTCTCTGACTGAAATATGCGTCGACATAGGAAAGCATCAACGAGAAAATGAAAAATATTTCATTTGAAATTCTCCTGCATCAGTTTTATATATGCGAATATTCTGTACATACCTCTGACGTTAATTACCAGATTGCGAATTTTATGCATTCATACAAAAATTGAATGTGTACAATATTGGAAGTTTGTTTGTAAGGTATAGAAAATATACGGAGTATCGAAAACCCAAATTCATATTAACCCTTTGACATACAAATTAAATGGAACTTTATATACAAATTAAATGGAATGAATGACGAGTCAAACTCGTCATTGTATGTC
>NW_017140723.1:112260-157040 GCF_001652005.2 Ceratina calcarata
CAATCCGTTCTCTTATTATTAATAACGTGAAATTTTTTATTAATAATGTTAAAAGGAGTAATTAACTTCTCATTTCTAAAGGGTGAATTTCCGTATGAGTGAATAAGGGAAGAAAACTATATGGTACAAATGCTGCACGAATTCGTCTGTAAAACGTACGTACGGATGCGAATCGAATTTTAATAAATTCGACGCTCGGAATTTTTAGTAGACGCAGAGCGGAAGAGAAAAAAGAAATAGCGGCCAGAAGAGAGTGTACGAAGCCAGGGATCGCTATTATGCAAACTTTCATTATCCAAATACTCCGGTGTCTGAACTATTCTACTATCCGAATACCCTTTTCCAGAGAACCGAAGTTCTAGGAATCGGAATTCCTGATAAATTTGCTTTTGACCTTTTTGATTCCGTTGCCAGCCGATCAATAACTCCGATTATAGCATGTAAAACGGTCCGAGAAACGCGACCAACCCAAAAGATTGCGCTTATCGCTCCCTACGTGATAAGATTAAGACGATTCGCGCAACCTGTATCTATCGCTTTCCAAAATGTCGTTCTTGAGTTGGAACGACTAGAGCAATGATGGTTTTAGAACTACGTATAATCTGTCGGAGATTTTGTCACATACGTATAATTCCGTGCTAAAAATGTACGAGATTTTGAACCACTATTACACACGAATTTCACTAGCAACCATAACACGTACAGAAAAGAAAGAAGAAATATTGTAATTGCGGATTTTATGCATTTATGTGAAAAGTGAATACATTATTATTTTTAAAGTGTTCTCAATCTAGATTTCCTTTTTTAAGCAGTTTCATTTTGCGTAAAAATTCGCAACCTCAGTATAATATACAAATTCGAATTGAAAAAAATGTCTACACTTTACGCAGGCGGACCGTACGTTAAAGTACTTAAATTGCAAGCGAATTTTGTGAGTTAGAAGGCGTGTTCCATAATTCGAAAAAAGAGATTCAGGGGTTGCGCGCCTGCATAAGAGGTCGATGGAGTAGCATCCTCGCGCCAGAAACAGTATATCATTCGGGAAGTGAAAAATGTTTCGCTTCTATCCAATTCTCCCTACTTCACGGCTCGCGATAAGAGTATTAGCGGATGATATATCGCGGCGCGTGTTTACACGGATATTAAAATTGTTTAATAAAAACGGAGGTGGAGCTAAATCCTACAGCTATTATTAATATTCGCATAAATAATCAATCGACGACGCTTGGACGTGCGTTCCTTCTCCTCTTTATTTATTGATTGTTCAAGCAATTTCTATCAATCGCACGGTACTACTTCATAAATAATATTGGCGTAGAACGTGTATTTGATTTTATTTCATAAAAATACCTTGTCGTCGCGTAAATACCATCGATAATATTTGAAAATGAACTGAATTGCTTCGGATGTTTTTCGAAGGTTACTTCAGCGCAAACATTTTCTAGTTTTCAGTTTCGACGTAACTACTGTATCAACTCCGGCCACCTTTTTTTAAATATCCAGCGCCGTTTTTAAAGCCAACAACCGTATCTGACTCCGATAAACCTTTCAATCGTGTAACTATCACTGTCTCTACGCCAGCTTTTTTCATAAAATTGATAATTTACGTGTAGTGCTATACTGCTCGCTAATAGCGAACGAGATGTTTCCGTCTTCGTTCGCAAACAGTTGCGTGATAATAAATGAACGGATGAACGTAAGGGCGCGAGAGAGCGAGGGTGTGCTTATGCGTTTCGCGATACAACGCAATAAATTCAAAGCCGGATAAGTTCTCGGTCAAATTAAAATCGATCGCAAGAGAGAGATGACGCACTCCCCTCCCCCTCCCCCCTTGTTCCCGCGTACGCGATTTCACGTTCGATGGCGAAACAGAGTAAAATGCTGTGCACGCGTTACGTTGCACCCTCAAAGAGAAAATCACGCGGGAGACATAATAGGAATGTAGGTACCAGCGAAAGCACTATCCACGGAATTTTCAAACAACATAAGTTAACCGGATATTGCCGGGCACGTAGCCGAGCGAAAAAGAGAGGTACGGTTCGCGAGGGGAGGAGACCTATGGAAGTGCTAAGTGCGATTTCGTCATTATTTTGCTTCGGAGGAACGCCGTTGGAATATCTCGATGGCATCGGGACACGTCGAAATGTCTCCTCCCTTCCTGCTGTTGACCCCTCGCCGACGAATAACCCACACTCCCTGCCCCGTATTAACCTTAATTTCGTTGGGTCCCGCGGTGAATTCGAATCCGGTTATGTTATCTGAACGACCCCGTCGCATGATAATTTTCCAGTGATTACATTGTATCGGGCATCAAACGTTAGCTGCAAAAATTGTCCTACATTATCGAGCAAGAGGTATGAAGAATTGTATTTGCTTTTATTGGCTCATTGCGATGAACAATATTGTTTAAAGCTACCGTCATAACATATTAAGTGGAGAGAACAATTCCCGATAAAATATTATTGAGTCGGGTTTGTAAACTTTTCTACCAACAACATTTTCGCTTTTCGAGTATCATATTTTATCAACACCGGTCCTATCATCACTTTCCAATTATCACGCGGCGGTGTTTATTCAATCTCGCGAAAAACGTGCTTCCGATGGAACATGCAAAATTACAAAAGGGATTAGGTCGATCCCGTCGAACGGGTGAGTTGCTCCGCTCCCCTTCACCGCCGTGAGGCGGGAGAGGCGGTCGGAGCGGGGGAGAAAGAAGAAGGCGGAAGCGGCGAAAAATGGAAGAGAGGAAATTCGACTCGCCGCGGTCTTTAAGCGGTGAAAAGCGGAGAACTGTTTTAAAAACTCGGCGCAAGTTTTATTCCCCTCGGTGTGTCTCGAACTCTCTGCCCGCACAACTTTCGCGCACCTGTACCTACCCCGTGCCGTCGCGTCGCGTCTCGTCGCCTGGTACCGTCTACCAAGAAACTTCTTTATTGAAAACTATTTGTTGTGTTTTCCAATCCGCGACTTACAGAAGTCGTAAACGAAAAATTATACCGCCCTAACGAACCGCGCTTTCCGTGCGGCACGTGCGCCGACCACGGAAATCCGGTTATTGGATGCGGGAGTCTGAAAGCGAATTTATTGAGATGGATGATCTCTGCTTCGACTCGTTACTTTACGATCTGCTAACGTACCATTGTACTATTGTCGCTTTACCGTGATTATCCAATATTTATTTTTTTTATTTAACATTAAAAAAAAGATAATCAATTTCATATAAAACGTTTCCGTTTTAAACGACGATCTCTTTCAGCCTGGACAATATCCTCATTAATTTTTAACAACATACTCGATTCGTTGTTATATCAAGTTTCCCATAACGGCGCACGCAACTATCGCAGTAAACAATTTATATCCACCGTATGCGACTACGTTTCAAACGTGAAAAAATAAATTCACCACGTGCAGCCAGTGAGGTCTGCAATAATAATAACGAAGTTAATCTCGCATGGTGGATCGTTAAAACTCGACTAACTGTCGAGCACGCTCGAAACGAGTACGGCCGCTTGTAATAATTAGGGAAAAATTTGAAAGAACAAAAACGCTAACCACTTTGCCGTGGGACAGATAACGATCGCATGTGAAACGTTAGCGTTAAGAGAGACGAGATTTTTCGATCGTTTACTGCGTATCGAACTCTCGACGTTTAAATTCACTTCTCCACGGCCGAAATTCAACTCGATTCGTTAGTGAAAACTGGAAATTGAAAATCCATTCAAACTCTTCCCTATGTCTCTATTGTCTAGCTATCAAATTAAAAACTTCACCTTCTTTTTACCAACCTGTTAGTGTACAAAAAATTTTTATTTTCATTTTATTATAGAATTTTCGCTAAACTTTGAATTCATTTTTTTTTAGTCAATTCGTATATTCATTAATATTTTATAAATTGAATACGTGAGAGGCTTAGAAAAACAACTATAATGATTGAAATATTTTTGTACTGCGTTGCAATTAAGCAAAATGAAAATTTTGTTAAAAAATATTCACGAAGATAATACTTTCTCTACTTATGCGCGGAGCCATACGATGGGAGCCTAGTATTAACCGGATATCGTTAAACAGAACAACAGTATACTGCTATACGATCCATTATTCCGGGCGGGGCTTAAACTGTCGTTAACGACTTTTCGCGCGTTCCACACGTAACGTCGTTACACGAAACTGTCCTCCTAAGTGGCTCGCCGGCTCGAAACCAACTTTTCTCCCCAATTTTTTTTTCCCTCTCCGAACCCCACCTCTACTCTTCCTTCTTTTTTCATTTCGCCCGTACCTGTTTCGTGAGCCAACGTGAGGGAACATCGCGATTCCGCCCGAAACTTGCCAGTTTTCCGTGTTAATTGCCGCATTATCGCGACCTGTTGTGTTCACCCCCGTCCTCCTCCTTGCGAACTCCTGCGAGATACCGCCCCTACGTTCCGCGCGGTATATACATATAATGTATGCCAGACTTACCTGGAACAGAAAGATAAGAATATGTTAGATTGTTGTTTCATTGCGTAATGTTTACTGGAAACTAGGAGGAATAGCGTGATAACGTGCACGTTCAAAAGGATGGTTTGTGGTTGGATAAGGTTGGCGCGACGCTCTAAAATTGCGGGTATGCATCATTTTAATTCCGTTCTATGTGTATTCGTATTATACGGTAATAATTTATTCCCGTTTTATTATGTATATTATACCCAAACCATTTTTAATACAAGTATAATGATAATAATTGAAATGAAAGGTGAAGCGCAACAGTCGTACTGAAAACAGTTTTACGCGGCCGCAGATTATATCGAAAAGATTATCTTCGCTCTCAGACATGTCTAGAATGAAGTAAAACAAGGTAGAATTTACTTTCAGGTGAGCCTGAACTAACTCGAAATTTATTGGTCCCAAAAGATATATTTCATGATAAATGTGAAAGATATTTGGCCAAATACATGCTTTAGCAACGGAAGAATTGTTTACGTCTCGAAACTTACACTTACGCAAATCTTTGTAATAAATCGGTCCTCCCTGCTTCTATTCTACTATATTACACGATGTACAGTTAGTCTATTTTAATCTGTCAACCGGTTCAAGCAAGCAGTCGTGCTTGTAAAAATCGTGTTACATAATTTACTGTACTATCATTTTATTACGTAAATTGAAATAAATTATTGTGCTGAATATTTTACGTATTTCATTAAAGGTTCATCGTAAGAATTTAATAATCGACAGTACAAGAAAGTACTTCAAAGAAACAGGAGTTTATTAGAAGAAATGTACTCGTCCATTGCTGAACACTCATTAAGTTTTTATTCATTTCCTTATTATTCTCGGTTCCACCTGTTATACTTTATCCTGCGTCGTTCGAGAAGAGCGCAACGTTTCTTCGTTTCTATTTTCCACGAAAGTTCACGGTCCAGAAGTCGGCCAACGCTGAGAATATCTTCCCGTTTCGAATTTGCGCGACGAAATCGGGGTTATTAATGTCAGTGCGCGTTCTAATTTCGTCAAAGGGGTTGGACGACAGAGAGGTGAACCACTTCGCACGAACGGCCGTACCAAGAGATCGAAACACGTAACGTGAAGATAAAATTATTTAATTACCATTCACCTATATCACAGGGTGCGTCAAAGTAAATGTAACTAAATTTAATTTTTCCTCAGATGAAAGTAGAGTAACGAAGCAAAGTAAATTTTATTCCATTGGATTCGCGGTACTTCTTGAATTATGCGTATTTTCATTTTTGTATTGCTTCGTCAGTGTGTGTTTTCAAATTATCGAACAAACTTTTTGATATTTTGGAAATGTATCGTAAAGGAAAAACAGTATGAAATTGTTCGTTTAATCACTGTTTGCAAAGATATTGTTTCAAGAGCAATTAAAAGATTTAAAGAGTTTGGTCAATAAAACGATCGTCCTGAAGAAACTGCACTGTGAGCACTTCCAGAAAACGCAAAATCATCAAGAAAAGCAAAATCCGAGAGTCTCAATGAAAAGTAGTCAGAGAATCATAGACCGATGGACTACTCAGCGTCTGATCAATTTTTGAGGCCAGGGTCTGTACTAAACTGCACAAAAGTATGACATTTGTGAAGCAATCGTGGTATCGGGGATCGGATAGAATTACGCTAAAAGTCTGCGGTTCATCGCCGAAAATTTCAAAAAGCGTTTGGAGTTATTCTTCAAAAGTTGTTGCGCAAATAAAATTATGAATCGCAATCATTTTGCCGCAAGATTATATCACAAATTCTTAAAATTGTTCTTTAAAGAGGTAAAAAATATAATCATATATCATTATATCGACAAATTGTGCAGAAGCAGACAGATTAAGGAAAAGGAAAACATCCATGGAATGCTAAATTGCATGGAAATAAGACCAGCGGAATGGTTAAACGATTTCCTTGAAGCACGACTGGTAAACAAGAAACGTCAATCTTCATAATACAATAGGTATCGATAATCAATGTAGTCAAGAAGATTGTGTCTCGAACCGAACAAGGAGACACGAAATATGATATTCGCTGGTGTGAAATTATTTCATGTTATTGACAACGTCTTAGTTGCAAAATTGTGTAACGAATAAAATTTTTTATTTTATTTATGAAGAAGTATAGACGCAATAATGAGAAAATTTTGTAAAACTTTACTCTCTGTAATTTTTCCTAAAAGTTCATCGCATTTATTACATTGAAATATTGGGCACAGCTTTTTATAGCATTTCTTCAACTTTTTGCATAGATCTTACGATTTATACAAGCTTAAATAGGAAAACGTTCAATCATTCTTGTAATTAGAGAGTTTATCATACCCTGTAATAATTTCATTTTCACATATTACTTGTTGAAGAGGATGAGGAATCAGCGATAATCCAGCCAAGTCTCTTTCATAATCGGCCGATTGGGAGGTTTACGGGGAACGGGATGACACGGAAACGGTTATTCTTCAAACAAGTCGTCGGCAATGTGCACCGCGTGCACCGTAGTCCAGGAACCAGTTCGTGCTTCGATGCGTCGACTCAATGCCGACAATCATTTGAAAGGGAGCAAAAGTTCTTTTGAACGAGTCCAGGAATCCAGCCGGCAGCGAGCAGTACTCCTTCGATTATCGTTTTTGCTCGGCGAACAAAACGGGACATTCCCGGGATAACTAGAGCGATCGAGTTAATACGAGACGGCCAGATAAAGGAAAATGAGGTGAGAGGACGCAAAGACAATCTTCGGTGTTATTTAATGGAGAAAACTGACGCTCGGGTTCTTGGCTACAATCGTGCGATTATTTATAACATTAACAGAAAAAATTCAGTATTTATTTATTCACAAACAGGTCGTCCATTTATTCGAGGAAAAACGTTTAAAATTAATGATAATAATTTTAAGCGAAAATTTCAAAAAGGTGTCTTTTGACATCGCTTGGTAGAAATAGTATTAAAGGATTTATAAAGTACAAGAATCTTTTCAAACCAAAGCAGTATAGAAGAAGATTTTCCATAGCACGAAGTAAACATTATACAGTAACAACAATACTGAATAATTATGGAGGCGGTGCAAAAGACGAAAAACGTGAGAGTGGAAAGTCAAAATCATTCAAGAGCTTGTCAAGGTTGTTAAGCAATCCTTCCCTTAACTAATACACCTCGATACCATCTAATTAAAGGTTTTATAAGGCACGAGAGTTTTAAGGATCCGCCACCATTCTATTTAATATTATTCGTAATGAGCGTGCATAAGTATAGGGCCTGGCAAATTCGCGTTCGCTGAGAACGATATTCTTTTCAACGTCCAGTGATGTTGCGGAGGTGGACCGTGAAGACGTACCGAGGAAACGGCAAACAAGGCCGCAAACGACGTCCTTACGACTGGCAACCTCCTTCTCGTAGCCTCTCTCCTCGAAATGTTACGCTGCCACGGGCAAATTTACTATGCAAATTAGCAGATGTATTTCTGGCCGTGACCAGACCCCGGACCCGGCGAGAATGCTGTCGGAAAGATCGCGGTGAAAAAAAAAAACTCCGTTCCGCAGCTCGACCGGAAACGTCCGGCTCGCAAGAATAATTACGTAATCACGAACGAAACGTCGGAGCAAAAAGTGGTTCGCCCGACTTTAATCCGGACGGTTTTTGCGTCTTACGTGTACCCACACGAACACGTAACCCGAAGACGCGTGAATCACGGTAAAGGAGAGAGACCCGAGCGAGAGCGAAAAATGCGGTAAAAATTAGGGGCGGGAGAGTAACCAAGCGGGAAGAACGAGGGAAAAATCACGAAGGAGGCGGTATGACAAGCGGGATAACGTTATAAAGCGACGAGGCGATCTCGCGGCGATACAAATTCGAAATTACATGCCGCCGCCACCGCCGACGCCACGGGAAACGCCGAAGATAATATGCAAAAGAGAAGCTTAAAAAGTAATTACCGGTGAAGAGGGAGTGCTTGTTAAAAATTGGCGTACATAAAAAGTTTTCTAATTTCAGGATCCGAGGATGGAGACGAAAGGTGCACGCGTGCGCACGCGTAATCGAGGCCTGGAAACACGTCCGCGAGAGAGAGAACCCGTCAGATGAACGACGACAGAGCGACGTATGGACATGGTGTCTATGGGTACGTAGAGATGTGCGCGACAGAGGTGAGATCACTCGAATAATTTAATATACGAATATTTCGCAAC
The DNA here is from genome assembly GCF_001652005.2 of Ceratina calcarata. Classification (NCBI taxonomy): domain Eukaryota; kingdom Metazoa; phylum Arthropoda; class Insecta; order Hymenoptera; family Apidae; genus Ceratina; species Ceratina calcarata. The sequence goes on from NW_017140723.1 coordinate 120,905, forward strand.
TACTCGAATGCTACGAATGAGCTTCGAGTATTCCGGTATTGTGCCCATACGTACTCGCTGACTATAGCTACGGAAATATCTGCGCCGTTCCAGTATTTGAATAACGCTCGGAAGCTTCTATTGTCGTACATTTTTGCTGTTCAATTGATAATAAACTCGGCGTTGCTTTCCGAACGAAATAACATATAAACCGACTAAATTCGTCAAAAGGAAACGTTAATATAATAATAGAGAGACACGCTACGTATATTACAGTAAATTTTCTCGTCTTCACTATACAAGCACGTAACTTCATTAAACTCGTGCTTAGTTATTAAACCGAACAGATAGCTATTAATTATTTAACTGTTTCTTGCTTCATAAACAGATCGATATCGTTGCTAACAAAAACCAACCATTTCACTCTATTCAAACAGATGCTCCTCTTCCGAGAAGTTGTTCGTTTCGCGTGGCACAGTTGTAGCTCATATTTAACAGCACGCATTTAACAAACATACTGCACAGTATCGCCCCATTAACCTAATTAGGTATATGGTATATGGTATTAGAACCATTTGCAATTGTATGCAGGGCCGACGGACAGACGCCAGACCGAAGAAATGGTTGAGCGCACGAACCCCGGGGCGCCAGAGAGCGAGCGCTGCGTTTCGAGTTCTAGATTCCGAGTAGAATTTATGTTTGACCAGCGCTGTCTGTGCTCCACTTGAAATTTTTTCCGCGTAGATTTTCGTTTGAAAAACGGGAATTCACCCTGGGTACCGTAACTCTTTTCGCTCGGATTCTTTTCAACGTTTAATATCACGCGCTCCTACCTCACTTTTCCTATCTTCCCCCTTTTTTTTCCACTCGCTTTTTCATTTTTTGCTTTTCGGTTTCCTGGTGTTTTCGTTTTATGAACGTGATTCGTTGTCTCTTAAACGCGCGAATGAGCACACATGATATTAAACGCGGTGCGTGATGATGATACGAGTGAATCCGGTGCTTTTATTTCTCTTGCATTCGCTGCGAAGGAGAGGAAAGTAGATGCACTTCGAATGCTACGTTACCAGGCCATACACGTGTACACAATGATGTTACGCAAATCAAAATTTAATCGTGCAAAACGAGTTCGATTATCAATGGAAATTTTTGATATAAAAAAGAACTTCCCTTCTATTCTTATTAAACTGCAAATTTTTATGCAAAATAAAACATTCGTGATATCAATTAAAAAAATGAAACCTGGATTCACTCTTACTATTCAAAATTAATCACGCCTATTATGCTTTTCACGTTCTGTTGAATTTTGCATATTACACGCAGTCTTTATCCTCTCTGCATACCTAATTTTTCTACAACTGCATAAAATCTGCAGTCTCATTATTATAGTCCAAGGCGATTGCATATTTCGCAATTCGTAACATACGTAGACACATTGAGCCAGGTCGAAAAACATTTCGAACTCGTTGAAGCTTAATTGCACTATCGGGCGGAGAACGTGCAGCGTGATTCCATTAAATCTATTACTCGTTACCGCAAGTTTTCAAGACCCTGTTCGCGACGGTTCGCGGTAGAGAAAGGAGGAGAGAGGAGAAACTCATTACAGAGCATTTAAGACGTCCCTTCAATACGCAGAAATCGCGGTGCACTCGACGTATCGACGCCGTTCGCCGATCTTTAACGATAATTGGCGGCGTATCGAAGCCGAGTTTCATGGAAAATATCTTCGACAACCCTCCTCGGCCTCGTCTCACCCTTTGGATCGTTGTTGCGCGACCCGCGCCGTCCCGTGAATCGGCAATTGGAAATTTATTGTACGCGATCGGTTACGTACGAGGCAATTACCGTGGCGCGGCACTGCTTCAACGATAATCTACCTAGTGAACTTTAAAAGAAGTTCGCGAACATAACGAGTGCGACGGCGAGTTCCGGATCACGTGTATAGATTTAAATGGTCACTGCTTAAGGGGACAGACTTCGATGCGATAAGGCAGAATTTCAATGTTATCCACGAAATTGACAAAAAATTTGGATTTACGAGATTACACTTTCCGTCCCCATACAGAATTTCCCATTAATTTGAAATGGATGATTGCACATGAAGAAGTGATTCGAAAATTTAGAATAAATTTTGTTCTCAAGAAAATCGACTTTTAAGTCCCACCGAGTACGTTTGGCTGTTAAAACGAAAGATCGTCTTTACATAACAAGAGTCGTAATAACTGAGTTTTATAAGATCGGTAGGTAAATCACATTCGAATTTTAAGAAACGCGGAATGCATTCCGAAGTTCGAACGCAGCAGCTTGCGAAACATGCCGTCAGCTCTTTCCGTTAGCAATCCCCTATCCTATTCTTTCTCGGGCTCGTCCGTTCCGCTGCATGACAAGCTGCGCTCGAGAGATCTCTCTATTATCATACCCGTTCTCGTCTGTCGTTTCATAGTACGGAACGGACGTGTGACGCGACGACGCGACGCGACGGCCGCTTCGTATGGCACATTTTTCAAACGTCTCCGCGGCAAAGTAAAAATCTGACGGGCCAGGGTTCAGGTGATACCCAGATACTCGCGGCGCGGTCAGAGCCATTCTGGAAAATCCTCACGAGCGAGCCATCGGTTTCGGGATACGCCAGCCGTGGTTCTTAAACACCGTGGCTACGAAATCACGTGGCGCGGCTGCTGTCTGCCTGAATATCCACCGTACGTGCTGGAAACTCAGGCCACCGGTGAAGGTAATAACGTATTTCTCGACGGAAACTGGGGATCCATTGTTATGAAATTTGCTATGGTTGATGCGTCGTCGTTACGATCAATGCTTGCATTCTGATACATGTAAAAATCTGTACCCGTAGATTTTTCTATAGATAATTGACGAGCCAATTCTTTTTCAATCATCGTTATAAGTCAATCTACAAAGTGCACCAATAAAAGGAACAAACACTTACTAACTACAATACATATGTACAGTTAAGTGCAAAAATAGTCAATCGTAGGCAATTTTTTTTGACATTTCCATAGTAATAATAGAATGTATATCTCTTATTTTTTAAGAACTCTATTATTTATGATAACAAGTCATAATCGGTTCATAATTATTCAGTCGCGACTTTGCCCGTACTAATTCTCGTGTATGTATAGAATAAATAAAAGTCGCTAAGTTGTGGAACATCAAAGATATGGAGGATTTTCTAAATATACCTTTTATACCTTTTCATCTTCTTAGTGGATGATGGAAGATAGACAGAAATTGATTTTTAGACATTTATGTGGACAATTATGAACGAAAACCAAGCCTTGATTAACTCATTGATCTTTAAAAATATTGATAAATACATAAAACCACGTTTTCACCAATAGGGCGTGAATTTTGGAAAATCCATAAATTAATTTTTAAAGAATTGATTATTTAAATTTTTCTTTTGAAAAAATCATAATAATATTGTTTGCTTTACAAATATGCCTTATGACACTCCGGAGTATATAAAAAAGCTACTGTCCATCGTCGTAGATTCTTCAGTCGTTTATAAGATCTTTGATAAAATACAAACAATCGTTTTCTCTTTATACAATAGTAAGATAAGTATGCAAATGTTGTACTAAATATTTCCAGGCGAAGCTAAATGCGCTCCGAAACAAAGAATTAGTCCAATCGTGTTTGATTATCATTTCCCTCTCGTTAAACTTTGCCACGCGAAGACCAGAAGGAATCACAGGCACGGGCGCGCAGACACTATCACAAGCTATCGTTTCGTTGAATAAAGATTCGAATCTGTTGTATCAATGGAACTATCCGTTTCGATAAAGATACCTCTATAGCCACCGCAGTTCAGACAATGGGCACCAAGACATCGTCAAAGTAATACGAACGATAAGCGTGAAAGTATTTAATTGAAATCCGACTTTTTTAAAAATGTAGGAACAAACGAAATCGACCGAACGGATTATTGGTGATAGACGGTGAATCCTTTGTCTCTTGAATCTGATTCTGTAATTCAACTCCGTTGATGAATCTTTTCCCTTTAGTAGTACAATAGTAATATTCTTACATCGGCCAATCGCTTCTTTCAGCGTTCTAGATAGAACCATTAGTTGCTTGCAAATAATGTATATGCACGGCGTTGCATAAAATAAAGGGAAATTACAAAAAAAACTATCACAAGCTATCGTTTCGTTGAATAAAGATTCGAATCTGTTGTATCAATGGAACTATCCGTTTCGATAAAGATACCTCTATAGCCACCGCAGTTCAGACAATGGGCACCAAGACATCGTCAAAGTAATACGAACGATAAGCGTGAAAGTATTTAATTGAAATCCGACTTTTTTAAAAATGTAGGAACAAACGAAATCGACCGAACGGATTATTGGTGATAGACGGTGAATCCTTTGTCTCTTGAATCTGATTCTGTAATTCAACTCCGTTGATGAATCTTTTCCCTTTAGTAGTACAATAGTAATATTCTTACATCGGCCAATCGCTTCTTTCAGCGTTCTAGATAGAACCATTAGTTGCTTGCAAATAATGTATATGCACGGCGTTGCATAAAATAAAGGGAAATTACAAAAAAAAAAGACGGAACGAATGTCGTTTTTTTTTACTCGTAAAAGTAAAGAGAGATGTTTAAGAAAAATCTATTAACCGAAGGTTGTGCCATGAACAGACATTAAAATCTATTAATGCGACCACAATGAATCGCCATAGGATGCCTATCTCTCACTGATTATTCGACTTCTCTCTGTGTAATTCGCTGGGCTTCGTATTGTTGTACGTGCCGCGGCGATGAATGCCCGCGGATAACGGACGCTGAATAGGAAATTTTATATGCCGAGAAACTAACGACTCGGTTAGATTCAGAGGTACTTCGCTAGTACCAACGTCAAAGATCCCTAAGCCGATCCCTCGATGAATAGCTTTGTCTCGCCGAATCCCTAGCCACCTTGCTCCTGATCCCATTAATTAAATTTCCAATATTCTTTAGATTGATTCGTTTAATAGAGAACTCCCTGTGTTCCGGGCTGGATAAAAGGATCGTTTCCATGGTAAGCTTCATTGCCGTTTTAATACGATTTTAATTATCGTCCGGCCTCTTTCCTTCGAACATCGAAAGCTCGCGGATGGAAAACAAATGGGCGATCAAAGAGAATAAATAGGATATGAAACGATGGTAAAAAGAAAAGGAAACCGAAAAAAAAAATAGAACGGGATGGTTCCCACCCACTATGGTTTCTATTATATTCGTAAGCGATTGCGTTTTAATAAATTCGAAACCGAACCAACGGAGGAAGGTAGGGAGAGAAGAAGGGAAAGAGACAAGACCGGCATAGGATTGAAACAGGAGGGGAAGGGAAAGGAGATATTTTTCGCGATGGAGAAAAATGCGGTTTACCGTGGAGGTTGTTCGATGGGCAAAACCGAGCGAGACCCTCGCTTCCTCGTTTCCTCCCTTTCTTCCGCCATCTCTGTCGCCGTAGCCGCGGACGAACAATAGAAAATGAGAAAACGGGAAAATAAACGAGGGAACCGTACAAAATTAGGAATGAGTATCTAATAACTGAAAAATGTGTCCTGGTATCCTAGGAACGGGGAGCAGAACGTGCGGGGAAAGTCAATGAGGGGTTCGCTTGGCCGCGGACGACGAGACGTCGCGCGCCGCTGGAATGAGAGTCGTACGAGAGGAATGACAATGCTAGCCGGGGCTATCGGGAGAGCGAGAGAGTTTAAAACTTCAGCCCCTCGTGGAAAATTTACAGCGGGCTGGATCCAGTGTGTCATTAAACACGTTGTTTCATAATTCATCGTACGATATCCATATATATATCCGTGTCTCTCATTTCCCTCTCCGCCTCGCGTCGATTCTTTTTCTTATATTTTGAAGAAATAATTCTCGTACCGCACCACGTCTGAATCTCTTGCCACAGCTTTGAAACACGAAGTCGGAAAAAGTAAACAAGATTCACTTCAAACAACAATTCTGTTTGTTGAACCTCTGTTAAATGAGATAAAATCCTAATCTGTTTTCGATGGAACTGAGTTTGAACGAATCTAAATAATTTCATTTTTGCAACATCGATCTGACCGCTGGCAGGATATTATACACGGAGACTCGTTAGGAGTCGGCGATCGTCCACGGTGATAAACGAAGCTATGCAGTCTGCAGAAAGAGGAGTGGGCCGGGGTATTACTAAGTAACTTTTAGCGAACCGTCCACGTTTAGCAACGGCACTCAGCAGCAGACACTTAACGAGATAAAGTCGTAAAATATTCAATTGGACGGACTACCAGCTAAGTGAATATCGTCCGCTTTTAAGGGCGGTTTCTTACGTGCCGAAACTTCGAACCCGCTCAATCCTTCTTCTGCTTGTCAATGAAATGAAATTAACTTCCCTGTGTGCGAAGCTAACTTTCCGCCGCATTGATTCCTCATCGTGAACCCGATACGAGATGGGATTTCGTTGTACAGAGCAATTGGTATCGAGTTCTCTACGGTTTATTGAATATACAGTATAAAAAAGAACTACCTGCTTCATTCTCCTTACAAAACTTTTTTAGATAATTGATTGCACCTTTCAAACCAATCATTTTATGATCTTTTTATTATATTATCTTTTATGTTACTATAAAACAAACTTGATTAAATCGAGAAATGATGTTTATTTAAATAGATTAAATGTAATTATTGTGAATTAATGAAAAGCCCATATTTTGCACTATTTTTGCCTGATTATAACTTATAACAGCGAAAAATGTCAAAATCGACGGAAAGTCTAAGTGACTACTCTTGTAGCCCTTATCCTCCCTTATTCCACTTAACTTGTAACCTCGAGTATTTTCCACCACAAGGCGATTACTATTAACATTTCATGACTCAAGGGGGCCCTTCAACATCTGGTGTCTTCCTACCATCAATTCAAGGAGAGGTCAGAAACGATCAAAGTCGATCAAATACCCTCGGAAGTTTCAGTATCACTCTCGAAATAACCAGCCCGCACGCGCGTACTCTGCCAACTTAAATTATGTTGGTGGCGACCCGAAGACCGAGCTAGAATCATGCTCTACAGCCTACAGAGCGATTTTACTAACTAGGACAAACTATAATTTCATTCCTGGTAACGCGTAACGTCAGAAAAAAACGTAATAGTGCAAAATTTGCACTTTGTCCCAAATCGAACCGCGCTGGCGTCGTTTACATAAATTAATTCTCATTATACATATGAAAAGAGAACCGAGCGGTTTTAGAAGAACAAAAGGAGAGTGGAATGGAAAATAATAAAATGCAATGAGAGTTCGTTACGCAGTTTGCCCACATAATTTTATTATAATTTGATTTCGGATAGAATCGTAATCCGTTCGAGATCTTAGAATCGTCCTATATACACACGAGGGTAGCTGGGCATCAGGAGCATAAGAAGGAGGGAGAAAATACAAATTGCTCCGATATCTCTGATAGGGTTCAAGCAACACTTCATGGCTAGACCCGGCGCGTACAAAGTGTACCGCACAGCTTTGCGAAGTCACTTTAAGCACGATATCGGACGACAGGGAGTCCATTACGAAGAAGTTGCGGTTTACATTGCCTCATCAGGAAGTCGTTAGCCTGGCCCACCGACACCTTCTGCCCTCCATGTACGCTGACACCCTCGCCCCTGAATCCCCTTCCATAGGCTCTTGATGTAGACCGGGATGTCTCGCATCCTTTAGGATGCCTCCCGTGAACAAAAGACTCCTCCATGGTGTCTTCATAGAGACCATCCGCTCTAACATATTTGCCGAAACCGCTGCAGTGAACCCACGAAAAAGTTTTAAGAGAACTGCGGAACTACCATCTTTAGGGGAACCACGCGTTTTCAACTGACACTAAATTCCCCACGACTTAATCTTCACGAGTTCCATTCTCGAAGCATACCCTCCCTTCGTACCTATAGATATTATTGAAAGATATGAAATGTGCCAATTTTTTGTGCGAAACCTGACAATGTTACTGATGTGGACAGTAAAACGTTTTGGACAATGATTTGTCGAATGTGTAAAACTGGTTGCAAATTCTATTCGCGTGATGAAGATCTACGACTATTTTCAAATTTCGCTGTGCAAGCAAATTTCTGATTCAAATACAGACGGCGGCGGCGACGTTACGAAACGAAGTTCAACGAAATTCGAAGTCACGGCGCACCTGGCTTGGCAATCAAGCCAGCTTTCGTGAAACCGTGTCGCTGAAGCAGCAACCGAAGTCGGTTCATATCCTCTCGATCTTCGATTGGAAGCGTAATCGGCATTCTTGCTTAAACATTAACCGGACCAGAAAGATGGATACCTCAGGGCGAACGGGGATCAAAGTCTTGCAGAGAGTTTAAAAGCGAACCGAGCTCTGAAAGAAAACTTTTCGGCTTTGATCAACAACGGTTTAATGATCGCGTTGTAGAACGAATTGCTGAAAGTAACTTATTGCGTTCATTGTGGGATCCATCTTTTGTTTCGCCCTCTACACACCACCTCTTCGATTCATCGGTTAAAAATTCGGTTTTACTTCCTCGTTCAATTCCTTCTCCGATATTATCAATTTGTTTTCTTATTGCTTTATCGACGTAGCTGAATTCTTGCTACCTTCGTTGGAAGATTTCTACGTAAGATCACAAAGTACCTCGTACTCTCGTATATAATCTTTTATATTCGTTCATTTTATGTTGGACTATGGCTTATTACATTTATGACAAATGGAAAGTTGTGTTCTTATTTATATTTGAATCTCAACAGAATTTTTACCAGAGAAAATTCCAAGAAAGCTTCTATTCATCTCTTAATCTTATACAGACGCAAATACATTTTAGGATCCAATCAATACACGAACTGAAGGTTCGTGAAAATATGATTTATACATGTCGTTTCGTCTTGCAACCACCGATATTTCGCAGAGATTCCTACCGCTCCACGCACGAGGGGATGGAGAAACCGAGAAAGAAGTTTCACGACGAAATCAACTAGCGCGTCCCTGGGGTGCTGAACATCAAAGAGGACCGAATTCTCGTTCAAGTTTTATCGATGCAAATATTCTTTTTGATTTAGATGGCCACGAAACAAGTCACGTCCGTGACCGTGACCACGCGCCGTGGCCGGGAAACAACTAGCCCTCGAGTCGTCGCGTATCCCCGCGGGATTCTCCCCGACGTGATAACTGAATTCCAAAGTCGCGCCGCCAGGTCGGCGACTTTCATATTTTTCTCGGCTTATCGCGTGCGCGAAACATCCCCGGCGATGCTATCCTCTCTCTTACAAAACGCCTTAAACGTGTTAGAATTATTATTAATGTCCACGAATGATATAGCATAGAACGTTAGATAGAAAATTTTATCATATATGAACATTTTTTTTTTAAACGATAGTTTCGACTATTGGAAATCTAAAGAAAGTAATGCCACTATTTTTGGTACTTCTATTCCATTTAAAATTTTTCACTCGGTATTTTTAATCGATTCTAAAGAACTGATTTATCGTGGATGTCAGCGATTTTCGGGATTGCACAGAGATGTTCAAAACTATCGAGTACATCTCATTTTCTTTATATCATGCTCAGATTTAAAAAAAAGAAGAGTCTTTTAAATAATGCAAACAAATAAATAAAATCCTGATATAAAGGAATAACGGTATATCGATTGATCTCCGTTATGAGGGAAGAGGTAGGAGACAAAAATCCAATCCTTTATCTCACTAAAGAAAGAACAATTCTTCAATTGCAAAAGTTGAAGTAAATGCGACTTCAAGCTTGGGACTCAACGTCGTACGGAATATTACTCTTTTAGTGAAACCGTTTGAAGTCGCAAAGTTTTCATCGTTCAAACCGTCGCAAGTTCGGCGATGGGAGGGGATCGTCCTCCATCGAATTTATTCAAGATTCACAATTCGCGGGTTTCTGCCACGCGCACCGCGTGGATAGATGAGACGCATTTACTGCGAACCATTCAGAGCAATTTCGGGAAATCGTGCAAGATTTCGCTTGTCTCGAATTCCACGACATTCCGCGGGCATTCAAACTAATTACTAAGAAGGATTAACTGTTCGATATATTTAGAACCGACTGTTCAAAGCCTCTCTTGAGATGTAAATCGCGATAACGAGCGAGTAAGTACAGAAACTAAAATCCACTCTGACAAGCCATATTCTTAAATTTTTTCACCAGATTAGAACGTTACTCTAAATGTATTAACCTTCGTTGGAAGATTTCTACGTAAGATCACAAAGTACCTCGTACTCTCGTATATAATCTTTTATATTCGTTCATTTTATGTTGGACTATGGCTTATTACATTTATGACAAATGGAAAGTTGTGTTCTTATTTATATTTGAATCTCAACAGAATTTTTACCAGAGAAAATTCCAAGAAAGCTTCTATTCATCTCTTAATCTTATACAGACGCAAATACATTTTAGGATCCAATCAATACACGAACTGAAGGTTCGTGAAAATATGATTTATACATGTCGTTTCGTCTTGCAACCACCGATATTTCGCAGAGATTCCTACCGCTCCACGCACGAGGGGATGGAGAAACCGAGAAAGAAGTTTCACGACGAAATCAACTAGCGCGTCCCTGGGGTGCTGAACATCAAAGAGGACCGAATTCTCGTTCAAGTTTTATCGATGCAAATATTCTTTTTGATTTAGATGGCCACGAAACAAGTCACGTCCGTGACCGTGACCACGCGCCGTGGCCGGGAAACAACTAGCCCTCGAGTCGTCGCGTATCCCCGCGGGATTCTCCCCGACGTGATAACTGAATTCCAAAGTCGCGCCGCCAGGTCGGCGACTTTCATATTTTTCTCGGCTTATCGCGTGCGCGAAACATCCCCGGCGATGCTATCCTCTCTCTTACAAAACGCCTTAAACGTGTTAGAATTATTATTAATGTCCACGAATGATATAGCATAGAACGTTAGATAGAAAATTTTATCATATATGAACATTTTTTTTTTAACGATAGTTTCGACTATTGGAAATCTAAAGAAAGTAATGCCACTATTTTTGGTACTTCTATTCCATTTAAAATTTTTCACTCGGTATTTTTAATCGATTCTAAAGAACTGATTTATCGTGGATGTCAGCGATTTTCGGGATTGCACAGAGATGTTCAAAACTATCGAGTACATCTCATTTTCTTTATATCATGCTCAGATTTAAAAAAAAGAAGAGTCTTTTAAATAATGCAAACAAATAAATAAAATCCTGATATAAAGGAATAACGGTATATCGATTGATCTCCGTTATGAGGGAAGAGGTAGGAGACAAAAATCCAATCCTTTATCTCACTAAAGAAAGAACAATTCTTCAATTGCAAAAGTTGAAGTAAATGCGACTTCAAGCTTGGGACTCAACGTCGTACGGAATATTACTCTTTTAGTGAAACCGTTTGAAGTCGCAAAGTTTTCATCGTTCAAACCGTCGCAAGTTCGGCGATGGGAGGGGATCGTCCTCCATCGAATTTATTCAAGATTCACAATTCGCGGGTTTCTGCCACGCGCACCGCGTGGATAGATGAGACGCATTTACTGCGAACCATTCAGAGCAATTTCGGGAAATCGTGCAAGATTTCGCTTGTCTCGAATTCCACGACATTCCGCGGGCATTCAAACTAATTACTAAGAAGGATTAACTGTTCGATATATTTAGAACCGACTGTTCAAAGCCTCTCTTGAGATGTAAATCGCGATAACGAGCGAGTAAGTACAGAAACTAAAATCCACTCTGACAAGCCATATTCTTAAATTTTTTCACCAGATTAGAACGTTACTCTAAATGTATTTCACAAGACGAGAAATAAATTAATAACATTTATCTGCAAAATTATTAACACTAAATCTACCAAAGGGGGTCAAAATTATTTGTGTTAGTTCTAGTGTTAACTAAATTGAAGGTAGAAAAATTTAATCACAACAGAATTTATGAAAGTATGAAAAGTTCGAATGAAAAGAGGAAAGAATATTCAGTTGAGATTTTCAGGCGGGAAGCAACAATCACAGCTGACTCGTTATCATACATTATATCGTTATCATACGTTATATTACATATTAATGATCCTAGAAATTAAGCTAAATGAAACTCATAAGTGTCTTTTGACAGTCGATCGTTTTAGCACCTGAGACAGGGAGTTGGTCTACAGCGGTGTGTGTCTCGTATTTCAGTGTCACAAGTCAAAACTCACGACGCGGTTCGAGTGAAATAACGCACGTTCCGATGTTATTTATGAGAACGCTCGGGGAGCAATGGCGGTGCCAGTACCGACCGGGTGAATTGTGGAGGTAACGTCGGAGACGGAGAATTTGCTGGTGCGCCAAAAAAGACGAGGAAGAAGACCGGGAAGAGAGGAAGAGTAGCGATGAGGGGGCGAGGGGAACGACGGTGGAAAAGGAAAAGGAAGAGAAAACGACCGTGCGGGCGACGGCTGAGACGACAACCACGATGGCAACAACTGCGACGAGGACGAGCAAAAGCCTTTTACGTTTTCGGAGCACGACTTTTCATGGCTAAACGTTACAGTTTCCTGGTGCCAATTCCAACGACTATTGGATCTTCTTCGTGACTCGATAAACGTACGGTAGCCGAAGCCTCGCTAACCCTATATGTTATTTTCTCATTATTCCCTTGACTATCTATCCTTAATTCCTTTTTATCCTCATTCTACGGTATCTGCACGTCCGCGTCCTGGCAAACTTCTAACTCATTCTCTACTTTATAATCCCCGCGCTTCCTTTCTGAATTCTCCGTTGACTACGTTCGATAGACTTTTGTGACATACTTTTTGGTTTCGCAAAGCGGAAATCGTCCCAAAATTTATTACAACGTAGTTTTAAATTTTCAACGATAAATTACAAGTCCACTGTTATTGCCAATGAGAGAAAAGATTATTGTATGACACACATATCTAAGTAAACCCATCAACTATAATGTATTTTTCTGTCTGCTGTTTTCTAGGGCTGAATGCCTAAATCTCGCTATGGTAGAAAATGAAACAAAGAACGAGATCTTCAATTTAATTAATAGACTGTTTTTTCTTGAACAATGGTGAATTCTTGAACATCAAGTGATCTAAAATATAATTTAAGATATCTTTATAAGTGTGAGTGTCTTTCCGTCTGAAATATACAATCTCTCCCGAACGCATTTACCATCTCCAAAATTGTACATTAATTTTTATACATTAAATTATACATTAAAAAAAATTCATCAACCATGCATTGTGAAGACAAACAACAATTACCAGTTAACAAATATTAACACCAACACGGCATTGTTTTCACAAAAACCTGTAGTCTCTGATTCAATAGTTTAGATTGCAGCATATAGATAGAAAGCAGCGAATCACTTCCGGCAGCGACTACGTAACCGGGTAAGTCAATTTTAGCAGCAGCCACGAAACAATATTTGTTAAATCACGGCGATCCGCGTTCCGCGCTGCCGCGTTAGCGTTGCCGTTGTTGTACTTGCTCGAAACGCGACAATGATTCCGTTGTCTCCGCCACGCCGAGCTTCCAGCCCCGAGTCTGTTTAAAGCAAACCGATCGCAACCGATTTTCGATCGTGTCAGGCTACTATAAACGGAGCTGCGTAATCGCGTCTACCTACTACCAACGAAAGTGGTTACTTCACGTTTCAGGAATGTTCGATTCACTCAGCTCTAATCCCCTTTTCGTTCCTCGTTGCTTCCGAAGAGCCGAACGCGATACCGTTGCCAAATCGGCTTACACTGGATGCACGAGAAGCTAATCGTCAATACGCGATCCAGATTATCATCTCGCGAACGAATCCGTCGATCGCGAAAAATGCTACGTTGCATCCGAATGCAATTAAGCCCTGCCGAAAGCAGCTTAACCCTGAATTAATATTTCAAAGAGAAAATCGTTTGTATATAATAATCTTAAAGTGAAATCTCTCACTTTTCACGAGATTTTACGTACCCGACGAATCTACATTAAACGAGCGAAGAACGAATTTTTAACCAAAGCTACTTAATCGCCTAAACACGTGTCGCGTCGAATTTAAATTTAGATTAATTTAAATTTGACTACGTCAAATGTTAACTAGATGCTAAATGTATCCGAGTTATGTTTAAATTAAATTTCATTTAACCCAAGCCAGGCTAGTTGAATCTTAATTAATTGCACTTCATTAAATCTGGGTTAAGGATTCATTCCGTTAATCATGCTTTGATTAAATTTCATTAGATTGGGTACATGTTAAATTAGATCTCAGATATTGTAATTATGTTTGTCTTGGGACTTGTTCTAATCCGTAAGCGTCACACGATGAACTAATTTCTCGCTATCATTTAAACATTGCTTAATTGTATCTAACTTAAACGTACCATTTTAAGCTAAGTCCGTAGAATATATAGCCACGAAAAGATTATAAATGAAAAATTACTTGACGCCCATGAAAATACTTGTACCTTTCATTAAGAAGGAAAAATAGAGAGTTACGAAGTCTTGTGTTCTTCTACTGAATAATTATTCAAAAAAGTTTAATTACACGGTTAGTTGGTTTTGAATACGTTTACCAGTATGGAAGTATATTGTTTCGTTTGATAGTTACGACAGGTACAGAAGCTGTGCAGACGGTTACGCGGAAGGAAATCGATAATTTCGTAATCGCGTGTAGCATTATTTATGTACGAGGCGGCCTCATGAGGCTCCCAAGGAGGATAATTCAAAAAAGCAGCCGGTCGCGCGGGGCGACGATAAATATTCCGGCGAAAAATTCCCGGCTGATTTATCGCCGACAACCGTTTCACCGTACCTCCTCGTGGCACTGATCCTCGAGAAAGGAAGAAAGTGGAACGACGACAATGAAGCGTGTGTTCGCGACACGGAAAATTTTGTTCGAGCATAGGAAAAAAGTAAAAACAAGTTGCGAATACACACTCTCAACAGGCTCTATCTCTCAATAGACCTGTTTCTGGTTAATTATCGTTGGAATTTTGAATAAACGGTATAAACAGCCATTTATAATGGAATGGTCGATTCATACTGATTGACGTTGAATACAAAACATGTTGTGCAAAAATTAAACGACAGATGAGAAATAACGAAATAACGTACGTCCGATGGTTTCATTTAAATCTACAAATGGTAACCCAATTTCCAGGAATAAAACCGAACGCGACTCTTTATTCTCTGTCCTGTTGTTCGCGAGCGAGGTTTTTAACAAGCGTAGACAGGAATTTGTACGTTTTAATACTGTACGTAGCAGGCGTTCGCTTAGTGTGCAGGTAATCAGATACGCCTTTTTCGCTGCTACGGTTTTTCATTCGTACGTGGAAACCGTGTAATCCGCGGACGATGCGGTGCCTCACGTACAATGAGCACAGTCGATACTAAATTGCGTGGGACAAAGAGGGGAAATACGAGGGTTGCGAAGCACGAGTCGGCGAAGGAGAACGAGGCAGATAGTTCACTCGCTGGTAAGCCAACGAGTAAACTGCCTCAGGCGCGAGTCCAACGACGGGACGCCTGCCTCACTCGATAAGAGACGTTTACATACGTCTTAAGACGTCGTTACTTTAACGCTGATCGTACCTACTCTCCTATAACACGGAAACACGCCCACGCCACGTAGAGGCTTTCCGCGCATCGACGACGCGTTCTCGGATAGAAACAATTTCCTATGCAACACACTTTGGCTCCTAGCAAGCGTACCGATAAGTTTGCCAACAAATCTTTCAGAAAAGTCCTTACGGTTTAATTGATATCGTTTCACAACTTTTCTAACTGTAATATAGAAAAGGGAGCAGCAGGAAAAAAGATTAATTAACGACGTCGTTAGAGTCACGTAATTAACAAATGACTTTCTAGAGAAATGTAGTGATGGTCGATGAAGTATTATAAGAAATTGCAATTTAGAGGAGATTGGGAACCACTGCTTTAAAGCTTGATTACATGGTTCAGCTTTATCGAATGAAACCGTACGTCAAGCCGCTTGTCGATTATTGTATCGTTTAATAAAGTGTGTAGCATTTTTTAGTTTGTTTGTACAATAAGGATTACTGACTTCCATTATGTTGGATTTTCATGGTTCGTGGCTATTTTCATGGTCGCTCTATGTACGGAAAGGATCAGTTTAGTCTCGTAGTAAAACCTGTACTTGATCATTGTGATTGTTCTAGGAGGCTATAAAATGTTTCAGATTTGGTTGGCGTTGGACATGAAGTTTATATTTATTTATTATATACTAGCATTTCTTATCGCGGCTTCGCCCACACTAATTATCGTGTATAGAATAGAAATACTTTATCAGCAAAAATGAAATCTCTAAGTCAAAGAACTTCAAAGATATATTAAATATATATTTCAGCTCTTTAGTGAATGATTGAGGAATATAGGAATACCTGTTTTATACATTTCGAAACAAAAATCTACGATTCATATTAATAAGAAATCTCCGTATTCAAACGAGACGGCCATCCTACGCGTTCGAATATTTAACCTTGGCACCTTCGCCTCCATACACCCACCAGTGACCAGTGACGTCATTGGTCTGAGCGTACAAGACATGAAAATATCATCCGTTCACGCAATCGACGTCCATCAGCTTGTTGAGATGTTCCATTAATCTCTCAGTTTTCACTGCGAGGAAGAAGGAGGAAGAAGAAGGAAGAGGAGGAGGAGGAGGAGAAGCCAACTCATTGTCAGATAGAAAACCCGTGGGTGGGGAGACGGAGATTGCACCGTTAAAGCTGGTTGATTTTAATTTCACGGGGCGCGAGTCTTCGGTTACGGTCACGAACACAGCCGTCTAAACGCGTTTGGTTCCGTGCTACATCGTACGGTACACTGACAATACACGAACACAGTGTGTGTGCTCTGTATACTTGTCGGTGAGTGCACAGCCACGCGGTCATCTGCATATGCACGAGCGTGTACAAGCCGTGAAGCGTTTGGTCGCGCGGCGTACAACAGCCCTTCCATTGCATCGATCCCGCATAATGGCCCATTATATTGCCTTATTTGCACATTATCCGACGACTCGTGCGACGTATAACCCGCGAACTTCAGGACATTACCAATTCCAGGCGACGCGATTCCATCGGTGGGTTACGGTGCCACCGATCGGTCACAGAACACAGAAGAAACCGAATGACACAGTGCTATGTGTTATTATTAAATTATGGATTTCTATGCAAAATAAAATTTGTACACTATCAATTTCAGAAATGATACTTACTAAGAATTTTTTCCTTTAATGCGATTTTACATTATGCACTTTTGTCCACTATATGTACTTTTAACGTTCTTCACATAATCAATTTCGCTGTAAATGCATAAAATCCGCAGTCTAGTAATTATATAGGATAAATGGATGGTAGAATTATCTTCATGCAAAACAGAGATAACGGAGAAATCACTGTTCTAAATAAAACTGATATGTTTGTAAATATGACTTCGATCAGAAACCGTGAGGCACGAGCTGCGACTTCATGATTCAATTTTTGGGTATCAGTTTTACGACGCATCGAAAATAATATCTGCAGCAACAAGGTACGACTACAGGCGTACAAATATAATACGACGGATATTTCATTTACGACCAAAAAATAGGAGACTAAAATTGCTGATAACCGAGTTTATCGTCTCCGTAGGAACGGATATCGCGTAATACCGAATTCTTCAGCGAAACGCGGTGCCGTAAAATTTGCTCCTCCCTCTTAATTTTCTCCCTGATCGGGCGGGATAATAATGGTATTTCGAGTGATTCATAACCGGTCGCTTCATCCAAATGTACCCACGATGCACGCTGTAGATCTCGGTGTCAATATTTATGGCCGCATCGCAGTAAAAATCGACGCGCCCAAAAACTTGTCTGGCTCGCGTACTATGCGTTCTGTTTCTACTCCGTCCGTCAAACACGCTGACGCAATATTTCAGGCCGAACATCGAGGATGCGAGAATTTATCACTACTGAGAAATTTGATGCTCGTGAACGTCGGGGAGACGTCTTTAAATAGACGTATTCTAGAGCAACTGTTTCGTCGACGGAATTGTGCAACCGACCAAGACGTTATCGATATTTCTAAAATACAATTTTTCACATATTATTATAAAAGAGATTCATAAGAAATTCCGAAGACGTGCAACCCGACTTATATATTTACGACGGAGATGCTGTTGGTAGTTGAAAAAGAAAGAACGAGTTCAACTGGAATTTTTAAAATTTTGACTCGCCCGTCTACGATTCCCGGCCCCGCCATTTATCAGGCGACACATCGTGGCGAGCGCAATGTTGTATTTTACGTAAAGTTTTCATTCTACAACGCGGTCATACATTAGTCCGGTCGTAATTCACGTGCGAGCGCGTAAACGTTCTCCGCCCGCGTCTGCACACCCTCGCTCCTGCATTCTCGCAATCAGTTCGAGCGCAATATCGCGCGCGCGGGATACCATCAGGACGCCCAGACATTCGAGTAAATATACCGGAAGTTATTCCCAACGGCGACGCGCTAAGAGGAAGCGATAGTTTCGGTACCGAGTCCGATCTCTCTCGTACCGGGTTAAATACTGTTATCCACTAACTTTCTTCTTCTGTTCAGTTCCGTGCCTCTCCCTGGCCTGTTTCGCTCCTCTTTTCTCTAACCGACTCGACGAGCCTCTCCTTCTTCTGAGAACCGAGCGGAAAGTGTTCCTAGTTACGCGCTCGCGCGAGCTTTAACCCGTTTGCGTGGCCGTCTCTACGTAACCGTCCGTGGAAAGAGCAGAAGATAGTGCGGCAGGAATAGCTTAACCGGCGTGAAAGAGACGGCGGACAAGACCGAAGGAGAGGCGAACAGCGAGGACTGGACACGGAAAGGGAAAGGTTAGAGCGAAACGGAGAGACGGAGGGAGTCTGGTGGAGTGATCGATAGGGTGGCGTCCAAGCGTGTCTAAATAATTAGCTGTCTCTGTTCCAACCCCACACCGTTTGTAGTGGCCGCCCTATAGATAATGTGTATTCACTG
Source organism: Ceratina calcarata (assembly GCF_001652005.2). NCBI lineage: Eukaryota > Metazoa > Arthropoda > Insecta > Hymenoptera > Apidae > Ceratina > Ceratina calcarata. The sequence goes on from NW_017140723.1 coordinate 139,859, forward strand.
ACCTTCATGACCGCACCCTCGCGTTGCGAAGAAACGGGTAGGTAGCGGGTGAACAGAGACAGAGAGAGGCTCGTTTATTACGCGGTGTGCGTGAGAGCGAGGGAGAAAGTGAGACAGAAGGAGACGGGGAGAGACGTGATTTGCTGAGCCTCGTGGAATCATGAATCATCCACGTTGCGTATGTAAAATTCACTGAGATTCACGGCACGATACAATTTCGAGTAGCCTTCACAGCTTCCCAGGAGGATACCAATGCATGGGCTCGCGCCAGCGTGCGAATAACCGTGAAGAACCAAAGCACAGATCGCCCTGTCGCATCGATAGGATTTTACGCTTGCGAATAACTCGGGGTATTCACATTAACGTGAAAATTGTAAAGATTATTTGAATAGATAAATTGCTTGAATAGTATTACTGTACCCAGTCCATTTTAAACATGCTGCCATTAATAGATAAACATTACTAGATGCTTGCTTACGTGCTTTTAAGCTAGCATCTGATAAAAATATTAGACATAGAATGAAGTCAAACATGAACAGAATTCTGAAAGGAATACGTATAGCAATAGCAGTTTCATTTTGTTATCACAAGCATAGAAATGACTTTCTATAATACTTCTTTTTATAATTGGATTTCTTTTACTTATCTAGCTTTGATTCTATATAAAATATCAGATAAATCGACGATGGGATAATTCTTATTTAACCGAAATTTATCACAGATTCCCATAATTCAAACTGAGCCAATGTTATTTAAAATAAAAATGCTGTTTAATAGAAAAATTCTATGGTACGAAAAAGATGAGAAATCTCGAAAAGCAATAACAATATTAAAGTAGTCTACGAATTATGGGCCACGCGACTGGTTATTTAACAGCGATTCGGTAGGTACTACACGCCGCGGTTATATCGCACGTGAACCGAATTTAATGCCGCGCCGGCCAATAGTTTGTAAGTGTTTTACCGTGTAGTTTTACGGTCGTAGCACAAGTATTTCCAGCAACCCCTAAAAAACACTCGGAGACGGCATGAGCGTGCTTCGCGCACCCGGCAATATTCTTAGCCCGATAGAAATCCATTCCCGGCGCTCCCGCCTGTTGTTCTTGGTCCCATTTAGGGGCCTCTTCACCCTCCGTCATTCCCTTTTATCTCACCTTTGCTTCCTCTAGTAAGATTTCTCGAGATTTTTTTCTGTTTCATGCCTTCTGCACGCTTGTTTATTCAATCCACGTATCCAGTATATTTTCAAGTACTTCGCCCGTTATGACTATGAAACCCGTCGAAGAATTTCAATGTTTGATATAATTAAACACACATATGCAACTGCACACTATTGGATTTCATTGCAAATTGAGAAACAAAATAGAAATTTTATTAAAAAGTTTCATTTACTATTTCTACTTCCACTGTGTATCTCTCAGTTCATACATGTACGTGTTCTGATAGCATTTACATTGAACAAAAAATGTTTCTCCTATCATTCCAAATAAAGGTGATACGTATTTCGGTGACTACATTTAGATGAACCCTGCATATTCTACATTCATTTACATTTTTATATGCATAATAATTGTGTACAAATAACGAAATTAATTCCTGCGAAAATAAATTGCACTTTTACAGCATTTTATAGAATCAAAACATTTCGTATATTTGATTGTTTCACGCGATGACATGTAATTTGATGTTCTCACCTATCGAACTGACAATCCTCGCAAACTCGTTCCCAAAACATCACTGTAATCCACTCGTGGAAGTTCGTTCTTTTTATCGTTGAACGATGTTTATTCAGTTCGTCAGCTAGAGCAATCAATTTTTCCGATTAAATTGAACCATTCGCGAGGCGTTTCACATCCACGTCGCCTTTGCGAATACCGTGAATTTCCCTGCCGTACGCACGTTTCAAGTTCCGATATTTAAATTAAATTTTCCTCGAAAGTGTACGGCGCAAAGCAGCCTGTTTTCTTGATGGAAAACGCGTCAATAATGTTCCCCTGTTTCATTTACTTCTTCGTATACTTGAGAATTTTTACTCAACGATAAGAAACTAATTTACGATTCTTAATGTAACATTTCTCATACAGGACACCATTTATTTACGTAGAAGTTATTTATTATCACAAGTCCGGAATACTTAAGTCCCCGAATACACAATGAAACACAAATGATTTCGAAAGTCATAGTACGATCTCGACAAACTTTTGAAATATCGAAATTGCATACAGTAATTTTTACGCACAACAACTTTCGAAGTACTTAAAGTCTTCCTACAGATAGAAACCAAAAACAAATTTTTGATTCTCATCGATCGTGTTTCATTTAACACGTTCCGTGCCAAGCCACTTTTCCCCGACTTGTCGTTCAGACCATTTGATGTTTCAGCGCATTAACATGTTCCGTGCTACATGTACCATTTATGATACACGTTAAACTTGACCGTCAGGCCACATGTATCATAAATGGTACATGTAGCACGGAACATGTTAAGATATTTTATGTGAACATTATATAAATTTTATATATATCGTTAATTTAGTTTTTAGTTTATATTTGTAAGTACATACATATACCACGTCTGTGTACATTGTCTACTTCTTTAAAGTGCTAATTATATCAATAAGATGTAACAGCATATATGTATACTTCATTCGTCGGGAGCGTTCAAAGAAACGTCAGACAATTAAACAAACGAGCAGCCAAACAGTCGTTACCCGGTAATACAGTTAGAGCTCATTATGCTTTCCTCGGATGTGCATCCTCTAATCCATCTTTCCGGCAGCGCGGTGCCCTCGGCGGGGGAAAAATATTGGTATTCCCGTGGAAAATATGTCGAGGTAACGAAATTCCGCGCGGTAGGGTGAAGCCCCGTCTTCCAGAGGGCCTTTAAAGTCGCGAAGTCGCTCGAAACAAATTATACAGGAGGCAGAGGCGAGCCGCGAGCGAGACAGATATAAAACGAAAAAAGAGAACCGAGCGTAGGAGGAAGACGGACGAATGAACGAGCGAACGGAGCACGTCGACTGGAGAAAACGCGTGCAAAGCCGTGCATTTCGAGCAGATCCGCGAATACTTCTACTTCTTCGTCTTCTTCTTTCTACACGTCGAAAGCCCTCCTTTGTTATTTCGTTCGCGGGGAAAAGTAGAAAAAGAGGTAGTAAGGTCGCGTTCGCGAAATACGTCGAAAAAGTCGCAGTCGGTTGGCAAAGGCGGAAAACCCGCGGGTAGGTGGAAAGCGCGCACGAGGAGCATATGCGCGGCCGAGAGTTTCACGATATACCGTATAAAATATACTTAATCTGTATTCGGGACACGATTCCTACCCGGCCGGCTGCCTAGCCAGCAGAATACAAAATTCCCGTATTCAGATGCCCTGCGACAGAAATTGACTTTATTGAGGTTTATTGATCCGCAATATTGTGTTCCGCACCCGGCGTGCGCGCGTTCTCCTCTTGCTCGCCCTCTCTTTCCTTCGCGTGTTTCGCACGAAGCAACACCCGTGCTCGCCCGTGCACCACACACACGGGTTTCCCATTTCCGAATCTCTCGCTTCCGCGTCCCACGAGGTATGCACGCTTTACTTTATCGCGTTCCCCAATTTTGAAGACCATAATATGTATACGTAGTTCTAAAGATTGTGGAGCGTGTGCGGGCGAAACCGCGCTCGAGAAATATGGGAATCCGTAAGATACAACCAATGATGATCAATAGGGCAATATATCGTCTGCGATTTAATTCTTGTGCGAGGCATTTGCGGAATTCTCGCACACGTTTTCTTTGAATTTCCAACATTGTAGCAATAGAATTTATGCATCAATAGCCACGTAATCGCCTGTGAAATGGTAAGTTAAAGGAATAGAAAATTAGATATTTCAATACATTGAATTCCTACCATTTTTAAGTTTGAATAATTAAAAAGGATTGAAATATGAAATGACTAAAATATCCTGTCTATCCCCAAAGTGTTTCGTAACATACTGTAATAAGACTTCAAAAAATAAATCAATTTATAAATGGCATGGAAAATCGATGGTGAATTCAAATATCGAAATTGACAAATTATTTGAAGAAAAAAAAATGAAAAACGATGCCAGAGTAAAATAGAGAGAGGTGGAAGTGGAGAGACAGAGAGAGAGAAAATAAATTACACATAATTGACTAGGAACGGTACCGTGAAACGGTTCTGCGAATTAGCCAAAACAGAGAGCGAGCACGTTACGCACGGGAACATCGGCCGTTCCGTCGGCGATCAAATATTGACGCGCCACCCATAAATACGATTTTCGTCGGCCGTTATAAACGTCGAATTATCGGCCGCGCGGACATACCCAATAATATCGAATAAATTCCGTGTCGGTACGCGTGAGCATTTTCATTAATGCGATTTATCGAGCTGATTCGAGGTCGCGCGGCAGACGAAATGGCGCAGCGACGTCTGCATCTTCCTCACGGGCATAATTCATTTCAAGAAAAATGGGAGAAGGAAATGTTGCTCGTGGGAGTTCTTGGCGCGACGAATCGCTGAACTCCAAACGAACGTCTTCGATTACTGAAATGAAACCAACTAGTCCGTAGTCTTCGTTGATCGATTGCTATCATTCTTTTTATTCATAGTATCATTCCGCAGAGAATTGAATTTTGAACTATCTAATATTATAACTAAACTGTATTTATTTTGTATGCCCGCTTTTAAACTGTCTTTCACGTAGAAAACTAGTTCTGCTTGTAATAAATGTCATGGACCACCGTGACATTTAACCCATTGATATTAAACTGCACATAAGAGCGGAATATCGAAATTGAGTTTACTGTTAGCCTTTTACTTCAATCTCGATTGAAATTACTCGACACGAACTTCGACATTTGTTTCAAGAATTACTTCGCTGGCTTGATACTGGCTTTATACTGGCAGCTTTTAAATGATGCAATGAAACCAGCAACATCTACTTACCAATAACGTCAATTATTTTTTCACCGCGTAAGCTTTACCCCAGTTGAGCTACGTCCTGTAAGCCCACATTCGCGACCCAGATTAGAAGGATCCAACGAGCGGCAAGAACACGGTACCCGTCGTCCGTAGACCAACGCGTGGACCAATAACTACGTTGCCTACAAGCGGGTTCTCGTCGGTTTTACGAGCGCTCGGTGTCGCCTCGTAAGTCGTGCGCGCGCGACCGGATACTTTAGCGGCTGGAAAGTTTGTCGCCGCTCGTACGATACCAAAGAGGAGGATCAAAGGGGTCGCGGGTAATCCCTTGCAACGCGTAAAACGGCGAAATACGGTTGGAAAATAAGGGGTTACGTCTTTTTCATGGGCTCTTAACCACCGCGCCGCTTCTTGACTAGCCATGCCGGCGACGATACTCACAGGGGCCGGAGGGTGAAAAATTGTTCTCCCTCTCGTCGCTCGTCCTTTGCCACACAATAGAGCCGATCAAATACGTAGCGCAACGTAACAGAGAAGCATTTGCGTTGATAATTCGATCGTACCCGACCGAAATTGGACACGAAATTTGACCGATGGACGTGCCGTGTTTGTTAACAATTACCTCGCTACACCGCTGCCATTTCACCACCGGTAGAAAAAAAAAAAACTGTAGTTAAAAGTTTAACGAACATGTAATTACGTTCCCCGCACGCGACAGGAGAGACTATATCAGGCAAATTGTGATTATTTATATGAAATAACGGCATAGTTTTGTGAGATGATTTTTTTTTTTTACTAGAGGCTCATTACTTGTTGCGACTGGAAAATTTAAAGACGGAGGAACAAGTAGCAAATCTAAGGAAATGCAATCTACGTACACATGCGTAACTACGTGGCAACCGTCTTCTAAACTACCTCTTCCTCTCTCGTGCATCTTCTAAACACGGACGAAAGTGTTTCCTCTGCCACGGAAGCTTCGTGCAAGGAAATTGTGAATTAAACGCAAACGCCTTTCGCGTTTCTCCTTTCCTCATTCCCTCGTAAACAGACAGTCGGCGAGAGAAAATTGCCGACGCGAACTATCCTTTCAGCCTGACGAGCTGAAGGAAAGAGAAGCTGAGAGAGAGAGGGGTAGGAGAGGAGAGGGAGGGAGAGAGAGAGAGAGAGAGAACAAGAAGCAGACTGCCTCACGCTCCCTTAATTCCCAATATTTTTTCGAGACACACCCTTCAGCTCGGGTTCAACTTGTTGCGCTTTACGAGCACGTCACCGCGCGCTGAAATTCCTATTTGTTCCGGCACATGGTGAGAATGAACGAGAAGGGAAAAAATAAATAAAAAGATGCAGGGGGTGTGTCCAAGGGAAATCGAAAGACGGCGGAAGAATGGGGAGCAACGCTACTCGTTCACTGGTCAGAGAAGCTTATACGCGTCCGACACGAGGTTCGTGCGTATGGAAACCGAAAGAGAAAACCAGGTGCAAGTATTCAAAGAGGAGAAAAAAATACGAGCGTTTCGACGTTCTCTTATTGAATAAATAGACTAGTTTAAAAGTGCTTCTCTCGAAAATTGTACTTCAAAGGTAACATAAAGAAAAAACTAATTTAAAAGGATGCAGAACCAGTTGCTAAACGACAGCCATGTTGATAAATGGACTATGCATTTACAGAAAACTTGAATACAAAAAAATGTGTAGAACGCACATAATATTAAAATTAAAAACCACATCCTCTCCTTTTTTTAGACGTTCTGACAAATAAGTCTTTTCAATTTTTAATTACATATTATGTAATGAACCAGGCCTTCTAACATCCCAAAGAAAATGAAGTTGTTTGACTTAATACTAAAAAATGATTCTATTGTGACGTGTGTCCGGATATTAATGGAAGTCATTGTAAATTTTTCGCGAACAATGAAACGAGTATTCCTTGTACTGTACGTGAACTATTTACAATGTTTCTTAGCCTAACCGAGGTTTAAGGAACAAATTGCAGTAGAGGCAACGTGGCGGAGGTAAGCCAAAGGCGAACGGGAGAGACGTTTAATGACAGAGAATTGCAAGTAATGGTGGATAACGCGCTCTATTTAACGCCTCTGCTTCGCCTTACCCTATCACACGGAATAACTCCTGCATCCCTGTTAATATTTTCTTATCGCAAGCTTCACTACTGCCTGTTTACTGCATCTTCGTCTTGCGTACATTACCCAGACGACGACCCAACGCGACGCTATCCTCAGCTCGCCCGACCAAATTATTAGATATGTATGTGAGATTCACAAGTTTCTAATACCTGACTGCTAGCTTCTTGTGTACGAAGCAAAAAATTTTATGACTTACAACCTTTATAATCTTCTATAAATATTGAAATTCTATTCCGATAAATAGAAATTATCTTTAATGTAAATAATGCGCAAATTCGAAACGAGTAATGAATGGAAGTTGAAGGATAGCATCTCTCTCTCTCTCTCTCTGAAACAGTAAAACACATGAAGCAGCAGGAACTCTTTGAACTCCAACGCAACAATGCAGGGATTTCCTATTCCTGTTATCCGTAAATTCGTTTTTGCTCAATTATCGAAGCGAGTAATTAGTTTTACTTCGAACAGATGTCGAAATTGGCGGTAACTATTGGTGAAAAATATAAGGTAACATACGGGCGTCCGGTTCAAATGAAAAACCATTTTCAAACTGCATTGTGATTCCCGCGATGTTTCATTTGAATCGGACGCCCGTATGTTACTTTATATTTTTCATTCTTTCGTAACAGTTCATTACTATTATTTAAGGCAACAGATTCATATTGTATTACCAAAGCGAAAAAGATATCGATTACGATTCCACTCCGTCTCACTGATTTTTTACTCTTGAACAGAAACTAACTTTAAGAATTCAGACAGCGGCACTTGCAAAGAAGGATATTTCAAAGATCGCGCATCGATCGGAGTGAAAGGGCTTTCGAACGCTCACTTCTTCCCTCGCCTTCATCTGTCTGTAAGGTGTGTACACAGTCTCGCGTTTCTTTTGCGAAGCAACCAGCGAAAATCGTTGCGAAAGACTGAAATCGCATTAAGCAAGAGAACGACGTAACGAAGGTGAATGCAAACTGGGCACGAAAGGACCGGACGCGTACAGCCAAAAGTAAGCAGAGGCGCAGCTCAGGTAAAAGGAGAAGGAAAGTAGAGGGCAGTTGAAAGATAACGAAAAAAAGGTATGAAACGGCTGTACGATACGCGAGGAAAAGGAAGACACACCGACGTCTGAGACGATATACATGACGCCATGCAAAAATCTGAAACATACCTATTTCGTTATTACTGTCCAAATACTATAATATTTTATGAAAATAATTTTTTTTTATACCACCTGCTTCATTCATTTAGATAATAAATATTAATTAAGGAAACGAGTCCGCGTGACATAATGTGATAAATACATACAGAACTCACGATTCTGTCCCAGCTTAAAATACTACTGGTTGTTTTAAAAATTAAAATTTTCGGTGTATATCATTTAAAGATTTTTGCACTACGTAGAGTTAAACCGGAACGAGGTCTGGGCTCATGAAAAAGCCTTACATAAACCAACCTCGGTCCGTCTCTTGAACCTCTCTTCTCGTACCTTTCACTTTTTCTGTCTACCCCTCCCTTTCCTGGTTCGTCCCTGTAGGCAAGATATGGTATTAAACCACGGCCACATAAAGCGCTTTTAATTTCGCAGTTTTTTTTCTTTCGACGCGTTACACCGACGCCAGTGCTCGAGAAGCGATGGAACAGCGGTAATCAGTTTACAAAGTGTTTCAGTCTTATTAACACGGGATGTTCGTAGGGAACGGGTCTCTACTTTAACGCAGAAGCGTAACTATGTATTTACTTGAACGCTATGTCTCGAACACTTGTTCGTTTTAATGGGATAAATCTGAGCTTTTGAAGGAAGTTTTTTTTTTTAAATACGTTTTTGATCTTGCCATTGTGTCCGAATAATTTTGCTATAAATTAGAAACCGGAGTAGGGAACGCTGTCAAGAGGATACGTAATTTCTCTCTCGCCCTTTCATCCTCGGTTGTGAAAAAAACCTCGAATAAGGTGTTCAACAAAAACGAGACATTCCTCGGCCCTTATCGAGGTCCCCCATAACAGGGAGCCCAGCTTATGGTACAGGAACCGGTGCAGAAAGTGTATAATGCAGAGGGAACGGAGAGACCCTGCTCGAGGAACGAAGCCACAGTGCCAACCGATTGATTTACGCTGCTCGTTACGCGGTCCACTGCTCCGTAGAAAGAAAAATAAATTGATAGTGGGAGCGGCGGAGAAGACGAAAAGCGAAAAGTAGAAGAAGAAACGACGAAGAGGCGACGAGGGGCTCGAACGGCGCGGTGCCTCAAGGTCCGCGTTTTTCGTGAATGACTGTGCAATAAAGAACGAGGGAAGAAAGTAGAAGTCCCGGTGATGAGAAATGCAAAACGAAGCCATCTGGATTTTGTCTAACTGTTCAAAGTCTCCCTGGCTCCCCCAAGCCCGCCGGTTCGATCACGTACACGCCACTAATCGTGACTTTTGTTACGATCGATGATCGCTTTTTTCTTCATTTCCGCGGTACAGATCCCGAAACTTATCCAATAAAGTCGTCGATTCCGTCTTCGTCCCCTAGCCTACTCCTCGCTCGCGTCGATTACGTGACTTCACAGGGAAACAAATTTCCACCACGAACTCGCCGTTCGACATACTAATTCGGTGATCGGCGCGTTCGCGCCCAATCGATTTCTATTTTCGAGCCATGGCGAAAGATGGTGAGATCATCGGGGGATTTAATCAACCGTCGAACCGTAGGGACGCGTAATTGGCCGACAGAGATTAAGATGAAAATTCAGTCTCGATAAATTAACTATCAATGTATGTGAGTTTCTAACGACGAAAAGTTTCCCGCGATTTCCGAGAGTTATCTAGTTCGATGTACTCCTGTAACTTACCACTAGAAGCTTATAAAGGTTCCAAGTATCGCAAGAATTCCGGTCCACTTACCTGAAACAGAAATAATTAATAGTTATAGTGTTATAGTAATAGTGATTAGCACGATAAGTGACAGAATGTTAATAAGGATAACTTTTAACCAAAAATAGTTTAGAACTTTCAGTATTAAATTTTATACGTGGAAATGCAGTTTATCGCAACGAACAAACAATTAAAAACGAATGATACATAAAGTAGGTGACTAATAGATTCGTTTAAGTAGGTAGACTCTGATAACGACGCGATAAGATAGAACGCAAATATTGAACTCAAGTTCTAGAACACTTTATTATAAAAATTAATCCTAGTCCTATTTCTAGAACTCTTTATTATAAAAATTAATTAAATTCTCAGAACTTCTTAAAACATGACTTTCACTGAATTTGTGCACGGTGACATCCGTCCTATTCAGTGTTACGTCTTATCGAGAACCTGTTATCAGTAACTTATCTGAGACCGCCGCGACACAAATACAGCGCTGGATCTTGAGCAAACGCAAAAGATAGGCGAATAAACGAACGGAAATGGGTCTCGTTCATCGATATTCGCAGCAGACGCATGAGGAGCCAAACGGACGGTCCCATTCAAAGAGGCCCTAGAGGGAAGGAGAGAGAGAAAAAATTCGATAAAGGAGGAAAGAAGGCAACAATATCTTTCGAGAAGTAATCCCAGTCATTAGTGTCTCGATCGGTTTGCTCTAATACTGCCACCCCGGCGAGTATATCCTTCTTCTAGACTCGTTTCTTTCATGGCACGCTTGGAAACCGATCCACTTCCGACGTCAGCTGACTAATGGATCCGAGGACTATCCCCGATTGTAATTGCAGATGCAGTCGATACAACCGAACCTTGTACTTGTACATTCACAGCTGCTCGAGCCTCGGAACGCGATAAAAATTTCCGCACGGATGTACACTTCCACTCGCAAATGAGAGAACACTTTTATCTCCTTGATAAAGTATGTACTGAATTATCTAAAGAGTATTATGTACGAAAGGCAGCGTTTGAAATACGTCGCGTGTTTCTAAGCTCGAATCGTTATCACACATTGCATAAGTGGTTCGTCTTCTTGAGACAGTTGCGAACCTCTCATTTCGAAAGACAATCTCGGGAACTCTTGTAGCTCCATTGTCGAATAAGTAACCCAGATATTAGTAAGCACCTACTATTCTCTTTCGTATTTGTAGACAAAAAATCCAATATTGTTCTAAAAGTACATTTCTGTTTGTGTTCCTAAAGTATCCTTTTAAATCCAGAATGGGAAATAATTAGTGAGTGAACAATACTCATGAAAAATAGTAAGCAATGAAAGATAAAATTTGCATAAAACTCCACTTTGTATTATTTCAATCGAATCATTGTCGATGTTCATCACTTACATAAGACAGCTAATCGGAATAACGATTATCAATCACTGGAACTTCAAAATGTTTATTTTCATTGAAAAAGAGACTTCATATGAAGAACTATTAAACGTAAAAAATTATTCTCATATTTTTTTCACATCTTATCCAGTTGTTCTACAATTTCCACGCTAGTCTGTAAACATGCACTTACAAAAGTCCAACGACCAGTATATCCAACGTGGAAAATAGAAAAAAAAATCGCATGAAACCTCCATTGGATACCTACGTATACGCAACGAGTAACCGAGGCAATAGGATCATTCGCGCTTGTCTCAAGCTTTACTATCGTCCGAAAAGCTACCCGGCTATTAGTTCCGTTTACGGCCTTGCGGGGAATAAAAAGTAACGCTACGCGTTACGTATGTATGTAACCGGTCAACGTTTCGCGGTAAGACGTCCTACGTCCTACGATGTCTTTCCAAGACGTGGTACGGTTCAGTAAAGAAAGCGAAGTGCATAAACGAGTGCACAGAATATGGCTCAGCGGAGCAACAAAGCTGCTTTTACGACGAAGGTCGTATCCGCGTATATGGAGTTATCCGTTATCCAAAAGGCACGTCGCGTTACGGGGGAAATCGAAGGACAGGGGGTCGCGGTGGATGACCCATTCTCGCGGGGGCCTCGTATACGCGCGAGTTAAGACTCTTCCGATCCTTAATCCGAGGAGATCGCGAAACCGGGGGAAAATGAGAAAGGGAGCGTACGTCTGCGTTAGAAAATACGCAATTCGTTTCACGAATCAGTTCGCATGCCTTTTTAAACCGTTTATAAATTTAATTAGGCGTGATCGATGCGAGCCGACGGAGTACGTCTTTAGAGGAGCTGAGGAGAGAGAAGGATGGCTAGCGTGGCGTTCGAGTCGAAGCTTTCAATCAATGTCTTACGGATCGCCTCTTGTCATGAAAACTCCACTGGCACTGAGTGAACCGAGTACGGGCAGCTGGCGGGATGAAAAAAATTGATAAAACGCGTGCCTCGCTTCCTTGAGCAAGGACGATAAGCGGAGAGAAGCACCCTTGTCAGCCCTCCGCCGCCTCGTACCTGCTTCCCATGCCGATAAGACCGATACAGGCGACAACCTTCGACGCCCTGTCGATTTTCAAACTTCCGACGCCGCGCCATGGAATAATGACTTCGACTTCCTTCTCGGGTACACGTTCGCAAAATATCTCTTTTGTTGTGCTATTTTAAAATTGAATTATGGAAAGTTACTGGGTGAATGCGAGAAAACGGCGTGACATTGTACTCTGTATGTCGCGTATGTAAATGTTTTACTTAGGCGATCAGCCTAGTTGTTATATTATAATTCTTTATACGATTATGTAGTCGCAGAAAGAGCGATGAGTATTTTATGTACACTGCATTAAAAAAATGCAAAACTGTGTATAGGTGATTTCAGATAGTAGGAGTAATACAAATATTAACGTAAATACAAACGCACCGATACAAGAACAGGTTGCAGATTGGCGGCAATATGAAACCGGAGAGGCCCGGTACCCTTAGGAATGAATTTGAACCGTACAAGAGGCTACGAATCGATCGCCACTGAAGCCGCTGACCTCAATATACATACACCGTTTATTATTATTCAATACCGTCAATAATTAATCCCTCCGGTTCCGTCTTGAATTAGAATTATCTCCTGACATTTTAAAAGAATTACATGGCAACGTTTGACTCAATGAATCTCGGATTAACTTCACTATCTGTAATCGCAGTCGATGCATAGAGAGCGAGCAAAAATTCTACCGTATCGAAACGATAAATAATTAATACTTCGTCCGGTACAATACGATATACAATCTGTCGAGTAGCATCAGATTGAACTTTCATAATTGATTAGATACTTCCTTACCAATGAATGAATATGCTTAACCCAGCGTCGAAGTTCAATCTGTGGCAATTCAAAATTCAAACGCGTTTTACTATCCAGAATTGCGAACGACCACAATCGGCTAGCAATCGCATCACGTTGCGGCGCGTCGGACCGCTCGGAAACAGAATTAAACCCTCACAGATACGTTTTCGCCAATCAAAGATTTATCTAAACCGCGAAGCCATGAATTTCACACGATTTCCTCAGACCAGTCGTCCCATCATTATGAAACGAGTGGCTGCGACACGAGATTATCCTGTCCCAAATTTGTCCTTGATCCACGCGTAAACTTCCACCCACAGCGCGGACCGCGGATCCCAAGATATTTGTCACTTCGTTAAATTTCCAGCTAACGCGCACACGAGATATGTACGTACAGCGCTCGGAAAATCGATACAAATTCCTGGTAGCCCGGTGTAATTTTCCTGTCCGTTCGACTTCCGCCCACGGTGCATTCGAGGACCGAAGTAAGTTCCGCGGAAACCAGCGACTGAAGGTAATTGGTGACGATGTGTTTGGACGTTTGACTCAGTGTCTTACCGAGTTGTTTATTTACGTGAGAAACTGAACCTCCACGCCAAAGAGAAGTACGGGAAAGTTTGGCTAAACGCGCAACGTTTCTTAAATGCCACTGAAAACTCCTCCACCGAGCCAAACATTCCGACTGGTACGGCAAGTACAATTTTTTGCACAATTTTTAAGATGGAATGCACTAATAATAATTAATTAGTGATTGAAGACTAGCACTCATGGCCATAGAACCAGAAATGTTAATATATTTGATTTTTAGACTTTTTAGGATTTTTATGTATTTATGAGAAGTATGTGGAAATTTTAATATTGCATATTTACAACTCTAGATACTTTATTTGGCATAAAAATCCGCAGTCTATTGATTTTATGATAAAAACAAAATAGCAAATAGCCTCAGTTACATGTTTACAGCTTGCATTTCTCGTATCTGTTGTCGTATTAATCGTTCTATATTTTCATCATTTTATTCAACTATTTTCAATTTATCTTTTCAAAAACATGAATATTTCCAATAAAAATAACTGCGTCCATATTTAAAATGTCATAACAGACAAAAACTGCAATCTATTTTTTACAATACAAGGTAATGAAAAGGCTGATACTGTCTTATGTCTGACTTTAATACGTAAGAACTGTTTACTACGAAGTGTCCCAAAAAGGGATTTACACGGTTTGAATGTTAATAACAGAGAAAATATTACATTTTTGTATTTAGATCTGTCGTGATTAGTATTTATTGCCATTTATTTGTTCTCCTTTTATTTCAAAGCCGATTCTTATAGAAGTGAATTAGGTCGACGAGGAAGTGTCGAGTGACCACTCAGAACTCTGAAGAACACTGTCTACGCTATGAGAGAGACGATTGTAACTGCATATGAATCCATTCCTGTGGAAACCATATCACATGTTTGTTGATCTGTTCCACAGCATTCCAGACGATGTATTTCTGCCAACGCAGGACATTTTGAACATCTTCAATGATGTTTTTAAGATCATTATGACTTTAAAAAATCGTATTTTTGTTAAAGTTCAAACCATGTAAACTCCTTGCGGGATTCCTGACTTTGTATAAGTGTTCAATTCTCGTCAGAGGATTTGATCGTACCACGTCGATTTGCCTTTTATTCTATGTATGTAGGTAGTATCGAGGACGTAGAGAACTTGTGGGTTATTGGTAAAATTTTACGACGATAATAAAAAGCTTCTTACACATGCATCATGTATTCGTTCGATTACGTAAATTTGTACCACTATCAGCGATGAAAAATATCGTCTCCTCAGTTTTAGAATATGCATGTTCAGGCGTGTCGTAGTTGCTACGGTCTTTTTGTCTTCCGTAGAATGAAATATGTACCGATTTATTGGCAACGATATTTCTACGTTTCAGCTTCAGCTGACGTATTTTATTATTTTCCTTTTAATATCTGAGAAACGTTATTATTCATCTATGAAACTTGCTCCTGGATTACGTGTAATTTTCTGTTACTAATTTTAGCTCAACGACATTAACATTTAAACAAAACAGTACTCAAGTTATCTTTAAGAAATTAAGTATGAATTAAATCTTCCTCGTCCCCTGCGATTAATTATAATGGCTATTAAAATTTTGAATTTGAGAAGAAAGTTACTGACTGGACTCGAGAAGTTAAACTTAATCTGTTTCTTCAAACAATGCTACTACTACACTGCGAATTTTATGCAATTACAAGAAAATTTAAGAAATGCTAAATGTCGCATGTAATGTGTAAAACAATTCAGAATATCAAACGCAGAATAGGTATTTCAATATTTAAATGATCAGAAGAAATGTTTATCTAAAATGCATCTTTTAAATTGACACCATAAACATTTACAGGATCCAGTTTAGTTATTATTGTATGTAATCGAAATAGCGACAGGAGTTAATTAAGCCAAAGAAATATCACTTTCTAACAGTGACGTAAAATTTTATAGAGTAAGAAATAAGGGATGTTAACAAAAACGGAGAGATGATCTCGAGATTTTTTATAATAGAGAATCGATTAAGATCGATCGGCAGCATTGTATGTAAAAGTGGTACCGTGTTGACAATGACTATTCTTAAGGACACGTACAACGTTTCTCCATGTCGATAAGACGCTGATTTATTACCGATCACGGGAAGGTAAACAGTGCTGTTGCGACACAGAACATTAATCTATGGCCCATTAGGCGCATGCTGACTTTTAATTAATCATCCGTCACTTTGAAACCCGAAGCTTCGATGAAAGTAAGAAAAGCAGCTCGGGAAAAATCGCTTAAGACGCCGATCAATCTACTTTACGCTTGTCTAGTATGCATTTTACTATATTTTTAAACGACTTTAGAGGAAAGAAAGATTGTACAATCTAAATACACTGTTTCACGAAATATTCAGTTCAGTTTCTTGGAAACCGAATTAATGTATGTACATCTAGTTTATTATATTTTAGTCTAAAATAATCAAAGTGAAATTGCTTCGTCGTTAGCGGAATACAGCGATGTGTGCGTGCAGTAAAAATAGAATGAATTGACTGTTCACCATTCAATTTCCTTCTTAATAAGATGAGCATTCAAATAATCGTTTAACTACGTATACACACGTTCACTGATTTCGAAGGTAATAACTCAGATTACCGAAGAAAAATATATTGTGCACACGTCTCATAGATGTAGCTCCCTAAAGTTAATAAAGTTCAGCAGGAACACACACGGCTGGTAAAACGAACTCGAGAATCTTTTGTTCTTAGACGTAGGGGGTGATATTTCGAACGAGGGAACAGCAATCAAATAGCCCCGGCCAGGGTGTTGAGACCGTAATAAATTTCGCGAATCCCGTTTGTCACCGTTTGCGATTTCCTTTTTTCCCCTCTCGCTCGCGGCCGGATGCTGTAAACAAAGAGGCGAGACACGTCGGCTTTAAAGCCTATTAGCTACGTTGGAAATTGGACACATCATAAAAATTTCAGTGCGAAGAAATGACAAGAGGTGAGGCCGTTGGGGCTTCAAGGGGTGAAACCAGGGGACAGGCGGAGGAAATAATGCGAGTGCGGAAGAGACGGAGAACGGCGGCAAGGATGATGGAGATAAGGGAAAAGAAGAGCAACGAAAAGAATCGATGAAAAGGAGAAGCATCACGGATGAAAAATTGCGGACAAGAGTAGAGGAGGCCAGAACATATATTGTATGTCGGTTTTAGCGAAGGTTTCCTGATTGAAATGTTGATGATAGAGAATAATCGACTGACGTTTGCCTCTTTCTACATATAGCTACAATCTCTTGATATTTAGATACATGTACATATAATAAATACAGCATAGTATATAAAATATATTTACAGCCTGGGAATGATTCTCGAGTTTTTGAGTGTGTTAGTTTCCTCGAAGGAGACAAGACCCCAAAATATTAATAAACCTCATTTTTTTAATGTTTCATCTGGT
>NW_017140723.1:158487-170935 GCF_001652005.2 Ceratina calcarata
TTATATGCAAAATATAAATAACAAGAATAATTATAAAAATGCACAGAAAGAACGTGAAAACCACGCAATTCGAGAAAAAACGTCGGAGCCGACGAAGTCAGCGTGGTGCAAAGCTAACCAAAAATATAATCCGCGTGTCTGTCAGGTTCTCTCTCTTTCCGCCACTTTATCACGAGCAAATTGGCAAGTTACGCGGTGTAACAAGTTTCCCAGCGGCGGTGGCCGGCAGCCGGTTCAGCAAATTCAAAACGCAATGAATTTCTCTGTCGCTAACCGACGTCAGCTACCGTGCCCACCAAAGTTGAACTAAATTATTTTCAAGCTGTGCGGCCGCGCGTCTACGAAAGAATAACGTATCATCTCGTGTACGTACGTTGTCCGGGAATCGTTCTCCACTCCGACGAGCTCATATTAAGTGTCATAAAAATTCAAACACGAGACATCAGTCATTTTTTAATAGGAACAAAAATGAATTTCGTTGGCGTTAGTATCTACACGGTGCAAGAATTTAAAACAGGGTTTCAGCTTGGACGAGACATTTTCCAAATGAAAGTCGCAGGACAAGGTGGTAGAGGTAGAATGTAAGCCTGGGAATTTGGCGAAATTCCCAAGAAGTAGACGAAATTTTGGCTTTGGCCGTGTGACCGAACCGAGCCTGACCGTAGTCGCGTTGAAGTAGAGCGTAGAAATAAATGGGAGCTGAAAATCCTACGACGTCGATAACAGACTCCGAAATTAGCTGGCCGTACCGAATTCCCAATGGAGATTGAACGGGCTCGTTGCGCCTCTGCTATCGTGAATAACTACGTTTAGTACAGCCGCCGGTAAATGGGCTCGCTGGTAAATGGGTAAACGTGTGTACGTACGGAGACAGAGGGGAAAGGGGGAGGGAGAGAGAGAGAGAGAGAGAACTGGCGTGGAGGGGAGGAGAGGAGAGACTGGCAGAAAATCCCGGTAGCCTGGAATTGCAGGGAACACGTGATAATTAAAGTTACAAAAATACGAGACGGTTAAAACACGGCCCGTAGAAGGGTAGAAACGACGAGGGTAACTGGGGGAAAAAACTAAAGGGAAAAAAGCCAAGGCAAAATAGAAGAGAAAGGAAGTAATGGCGGAAGACATACCTGTCCCTCGACCGGGAGATGCAACTTTCATTGTAATTATCGTTCTAATTATTCCCTGTCCACCGTGGTCGAGGAAAAAGAAAGTTAAGATGCTCTTTGCATTAAGCGTCAACTCCGTCTTAACGATCTGACCATTCGCTCCCGTACGAATGAGAGAACATTTAATAACGTCGTTAAACGACTGACAGGAAATAAAATGGTAAGTAAAAAGTAGCCCATGTAGAACATATCGTTGTACAATTGGTACTAATAATTAATATTGATATAAAAATGCATACTTTGAAGCAACCAGGCGTACGAAGTGGAGATCAGAAGCCAACTTGGGAATTTAATGTTAGATACAAAGGAAATTTCGTACAATGAATCTAATCGATTATTTAGTTACATCAATTAGTATTATAATTTCAAAGATACAAACGCTTGGAATAGTCGTGTGTCCAATGTTCGTTGGAAGGAAGCGTTAAACACGTTCGCACGTAGCGAAAATTTAGACACTGGTTTATCTACCAGTAAAGTCGTCGTACCAGTAAAGTTCGGATCCGAATAACCCGAGAGAACCACGAAGACGCGATCGACATTCATCGCGCGAAACGCAATTCGACAAAAACATTCCCCGAAACGAAGATGGCCAGACGCTGGTTATCGATTGGGAATGACTTTCGCGCAAACGTGTCAGACGAAAAGCACGATAAATGCGATAAGAGGCAAGAAAAGCGGAGGCACAAGGAGAACCAGGGCCAGGGTGTTAGAGCAGAGTGGCGTAGAAGAGAGAGGAGGGTGAGGAGCAGGAGGCGAAGGAAGGGTAAAAGTGTCGACGAAAAGCTGTGCGGAAAGCTTCGCTTCAAAATTGCAGTCTTCTGCTCGCGGCAGCGATCGACGTTCCCCGATAAACCAGACAGAACGACGCTCTCGCCCTGAAACTGCTGTTGCTCTCCTCGCGTATCTCCCGTTCAGGTGGGAATGCAATGGGAAAAAGAGGGGAATAGAAACCGAAGAAAATAGAAATCTAAACACTCTGAAAACTGGCTCGCTGCGAGATTTACCGTCAGGCGACAAGAAATAAATCGTTAAATCAATTATCGTTAAATGACGTAGGCAATCCAACGAGTTGTACGGTAACGCGTATTACGTTCGTCCAATGAAAACTGATGGCACTAGACAGGATCACATTCTTTGAACGATCGCAACATTCGTCTGCGTTACCGCCCTCGGAGCAGGAAGAATGGGTCTGTACGTACGTACGCCGTACGCACAACGAAACTAGCCAGGGGAATCACCCCTTATGAGTCAGACGTCTGCCCGAAGCGACTGGTCCCGAATCGTCAGACCTACACTGTATCGGTCGTTTAGCCCCTCTTAATAATTCAATCGATGGCGGTGACCCGGTCCAGGCACTCCCGCAAAGTAACGGGAGAATCGGAAAAGAGATCAGCGCACGAATCCCTGTCGATGCAGGAGATCTTCATCTCGAAAATCACAATCCTGTGATATCAACCGTCCTCCAATACGAGAAACCAACGACGTATCCCGATAAACTACAGGCAGTTTGTGTCCTTCGAAATCGTTAGACTCGATCTGGGCACTGTCCGACGTGCACACGTGCAGATCTGTGGACACACTTTGTCCCTCCCCTGTCTACGGGTAAAGACACGTCAGACAAACGTGTTCGCTGTCAACTACAAAATTATTTGGCGTACGTACGAAGGTGGAAAGAATAAATCGGAGGGAAAGGAGAAGGAGACGGAAAAAGGGAGAATGAAAAAGAAAGAGCAGGAGAAATCGGGGGGGGGGAAGGGAGGACTGTAAAGACTCCGGCAGAAGATTTCTCTTCGCAATCAGGACATCGTTTTCCGCGAGTCGAGTGAAATCGGACCTGGCGGCGTTGTGCGCCGCGGAACTGCATCGGTGAAAGAGTGGAGGGACTGAAAATAACTCGAAAGCACAGAGGACGGACCGACCGAGGGAAGGACGACCGGGAATGAGGATAAAAAAAAAAAAAAGGGAGAAAAGAGTAGATGGGGAGTAAAAAGGTGAAAAAAGACGAGGTTGGAAAAGGCTGGAACGAAGGGAATACATTTACTGGCTGCACCGATCCGGCTATTGCGCCGGAAGTCCTATCGCGGAGTAACTTCCAATTTAACGGGAAGCGGTCACCGACGTTCGCGAGACAACGCCAAGCCCACAACGATGTTACTGAAAATCTGCTCCTACCCTTCCCGCCTCTCCTCGCCCCTTCTCGCCCCGTGCTACAGACTCCGGCGTAGATCCGCAGAAACGCAGGAGAATTATTAACATTCGAATTTAATTCGCCGTAATTTTCTTTCACGATGCCGGTGGCGGTCTCGCGCGAAAATGAAACTTCCCAGAACGGTCCACTGATTATTTTTAACGATTGCTACAGTGCCTATTATAAGATCCGCAAACGATTAATAATATATCATATATTTCTAATATTGTACAATACATATAATGAGAAATCCATCTTAATTCTTCTAATAATAAAGTTAACATCATCATTTCTAGAAACTTTCACGAAACCACGTCGAGGAATCAAAAATACATTAATGTACGAATATTTTTGGACACATGACGTGTATAAACTATAAGGTCTCGATACTGAATTTAACCAGCGGGCTAAATTAACACGAAGCGACGTGCCACGGTTCTCCAAGAAATCCTAAAGAATTGATCATCCAATCAGCCAGGACGTTAATTAATCAGTAATCGCGGTTTCACGATTGTTGTACCGTCGCGATGTTCAGGTAACAATAAAATTAGGTGAGTTATTAAACTGAAAATCTCTACGCTTTCTCCGTAGCCACTTTCGTCGTCTCGTTGTCTCGTGGTAGTCGTCGTCGTCGTCGTCGATGAAACAAACGGTCCCGCTATTCACGAATTCGAACAAAGCGTTTTCCTGCGAAAAGGCTCTTTTCATTATTCAGAACTTACACGCTCAGTACTCCTCGAGGAGTTTTCTTCTGATTGTTTCGACGGTGTCCGTCATTTGTGTGCCGGTAATAAAATTTTCTGTTGCCCCGGGGCGACGCTCGGCCCAATCAACTTTGCAAAACTCAAATCTAATTACCGGCGGTCGCTTTGAATCGAGGACAAAGGGCCAAGGAGGGAAGAGAAGTCTTTTTACCTAGCACATAGGACTTCACATGCTACGGGACAGGGATGGATCGAACGATAGGGGGGTCGGGGAGAAGGAGCCGCAAGCTGCCTCACAGAACATAGACTAGACTCAAAGGAATTCGACTTTACATGTATTGCACATACTGCATATATTCTTCCAACAGCCAACCAAACCATCAGAGACCAGTGACGAATTGTCCAGTTAGATGATATAGGAACAAATTTGTTAACACATTGCGCGTCGACAACGAACGTGCCAGATACGTTAGACTAGATCCCAAAATTCTGCCTAAGTGGGTAGAATCGTAAGTTCCAATATTTGGCGGACCAAAAAGAAGTGTTATGGAAAGATACGTTGAAATCGATAAAAGTTAGACGTAAGCACTTTTAGGGTTTAATAGCAATTAGCCTGTCTGACGCACTTTGGGAATCTCTGCGTTAGACTACAATTTTTTTCAGATTTTCTCCTAATACGCGAAGTTATTACATGCCACAATCAATGGTGGAGAACGATTAGAAGACCAGGGGTCCATTCGAAGACAGACTAAGTCGATTTGCACATACTTTAAACAGTCGTAGAAAAGGTTCCAGCCGAATTATAAATACAGATGAGCGAGTCACATGGGCTGTGAACCGCGATTACGCTTTTCGTGGCAGCTCAAAGTTAGGCAAAGTGCCTGTGGGCTGTGAACATTACCGCAATTAGAGCCAATGAAGTCGTCCGTCGGGGGACTCGGCAAACACCTTGCATATTTAATTTCACCGAGCCCGCGTTCTCCCTTGAACACATATATACTTTGCCTTTGGAAAACGAGAAGCCCATCTTTATTCTCTCGTGCCCGTGGCATCAGGAAGGGGATGGGACGATGGGACGGCGGCCATCGATTTCAAAAGGCGGTGGACCAAACTTCCTCGCGAGAGGGGAATTAAAAGGACGAGAGAGGTCCTTTCACCTTTTTCTTCATCCGCCGTTGTTCCAGCGAACATTTCTTTTTTCTAAAAAGGACTGCGTATTAAAACGCCATTGTTCTCCGTTGGAACGCTGCGCGTAATTTGTCAATCACTTTCAACAGCGATTAGTATTATTTATTGTACTCATCGTAACAAGAACATTTAAATGAAGCACTTTAAAAAATGAGATCAGAAGCTAAAACCATAAATGATTTCAGAAGAACAAGTTTCATCTCTTAATGTAAAATGATTGATTCGATGTTAAGAATAGAAAATTGTATACGCTCTCAACTTGCAGTACACAATATATTCCATTCTGTACGCTTTATGGGAAAGCAGGAAAAGCGGAAGCAGAAGCAACCCGAACATCGTTCAGGGCCTTTCAAAATGAAGTCTTCACCGAAGAGGTTGCTATCCGTCTCGAATTACTTGTTCGCCGCAGATTCGACGCGGGTCCTGCATTCCAACGGATTCCGACATGTAACAGCGGTACACCGATATTAATGAACCGCAACCATCGACTAAATCACTGTTAAATTCCGTTCATAATAAATAGCATTTTCGAACGGTGCCCCAGTCGGTCACTTGATCGACGTAAACGAAAGATCGTTTACTCTCTCGCAGATCAATTGCAGATAAGTTGACAACGACCATACTTATATAACTCGAAATATTATTCATTTTTCGTCTTGTCAGTTGTTTAGCCATTTGATAAAATAAACTATGAAAGAAATATTAACCTTTAGTTTCATATTAACCCCGGAATCAGTAATTTCAAACATTTGATGTACACAAATGAGGAACACGCAATTAAGATAAATGCGAGGAAATGCGGTACCGCGAACACGTGTCGGGAAACGAATTAGCATCGAGTACAGGCGTCGTCTTGGATCGTTAGAGGATTATTAACCAACTCCGTGGTACAATTCCTTTCGCGGTGGAATGTATCAGAATCGGAGGCGACGATCGCGGCATACCGTTAAGCGGATGCTAGGCGGAGGAACGTTCGTCGCGGTACGAGACAGCCGATGCAAATGAGAGGACGACAGACCGAGCGATCTTCGGTTCGTAAAAGACGTAACGGAAGGGCGTAATCGAGGATGGGAACGGAGTAGCGCAACGAGGGAAGGAAGGAACGTAAAAGACAGAAACCAATGCGAACACAAAGATAGGCACGGCTGACGGATTCTCGCGGGCAAAGGAGGCCTTGAGGAAAGAGCAGTTAGTACGATTCGCTCGGTTGATTCCTTAGACGAAATACCTTCCCTCGATCCCCGCGTCTTCGTCCTGCCTTGCTTCCTACTTCTTCTTCTTCTTCTTCCCTCACCTTCCACTTGCCGTTTTTTCATCAACCGTTTCTTTAGACAATTCCATAGTTTCTCTCGAAACCCGTTGGAGACTGACCCGCGTGAACGGTAAGTCACTGCTTGGATCATATTAATTTCCTTCGTAATTCTTTTTACCGATTACGCAACGCTGACCTTTGCCGTGAAACGTATCCGGTCTCCGGCACGCCGATTATTTTTCACTAGACGTCTACTTCGTCGTATACAACGATTGTTGCTTTCGACCAGAAAAATTCCGGGTTGAGACTCCCATCGAGTATCCCTTTGTTCTCAAATCCCCTCCCCTACACAGCGTTATGTCATTTCACGTCCCTTTCTATCTCCTTTTTGGTGACCCAAATCTTTTACAGATTCTATCGAGGCTAATATCTTGGGACTCCGCAATTTTTTATTTGTTAACGTTGAAAAATCGAGTCAAAGCTATTTCCACTAGTCCCGACGAAATAAATCAGTTTTCACCGATCCCATTTTATCCTATCTCGTCTCGCCGATTTTAATCTCTCACCGTATTCTTCTTATTTTTCAATTTTCTTCTCGTTCTCCCTCATCAAACTCGTTTCTAAAGTGGTCACGGTTACATCTACCATCACAGCCAGACGATTCCGAGGCCCGTTCCGCCACGCTCTCCCGTCTGGTGTTTCTGTCAGCGGGGAGGAAAATCCGTCGCGGCCAGCTCCGAAGCCTACTTCGACCTCCGGGGCCTCCACCGACGACTTCGACGGTTTACTACTCAACTTGGCTCGACGACGCCTACAATGCGACGTCAGATGCATGCGATTCGCCTTCGCTCGCTCCGCTGCGTTTACCTTCGATTCACCTTAGCCGCGGCCAAACTCGAGGCAAGCCACCTCACAACCGTTTCCGGTTTTATCTCGTACCAAGTCTGTCTTCCTTCCAACCGTTTGTTTTATTTTCCGTTCCGGTAACTGCTCGGGAATTTCTTCGATTGAGGGATTACGAAGCAGATTCGAGTCGACAAAGGTCGCGAGTCGTGCCACGGACAGGTAAGGATTCTATCTCGTTGCATGGACAAGGTTCCCGATTGCTTTGCTGATTGCTTACTTGCGAATTGAAATTATCACTCGAAGTTGTTTAAGAAAAAAACACGTACATGTGTAACAATTTAATGCACGTAGCATACCTATCGACATTACTTTTTTGCAAACGAAAATAACTGAAAAGAATAATAAAAGTTTCTCAGAATTTCATTGTTAGTTATTCAATTTGAATTTCAACGATAAAAACTTTCGTACTAACCAGGCAACGATCGAGTTATTTAAAACTGGTATAAAACCGGAGCAGGTAGAATGAATCTTAAAATCGACTTATTAAAAGAATCAAGTGTTTGTCTCTTTCGAAATTTGATAATCGTCATAAACCAGTGATACTAAATTTGAAATTTGATGTGCTCCGAGATCATCAAAATACAGCTACCGCACAAATTATTATAGATCAGGAAGAATTGGAAAAGGCGCAGTAATCGAGAGAGGAGATTGGGCCAGTAATTGAACACAAAGAACGGAGGGATGCGTATACCTCGTAGGGACGAAAGGCAACGAAGAAAGAAAAGAGAAGAGAGGCCGAGAAAAGAGCAACGCGACGGCATGCGACGTCCAACCATAACTTTCGATCCCCCAGCAATTTCGGTTTATAGGGATCTGGTATGGCATGACAATGCGGTCGATTCGGCAGGTAGAAGTTTGTTACCAAGTGGTGGAGGTAGAAGCTTAATTCGAACTGTGACACGTTCGTAAAGCAGCGGTGCGACAGCTCTCATCATTTCTACACGCGTGCGACGATGACGCGATTTAATCTCGAGAAATTTGCGATGCCACAATGTGGGATCGACGGGAAAAATGCGACGCGATGGCGTCGTCGTCCGTGGAACAAAAACGACGATCAGCACCCACCTCATCCGCGAATGGACGATTCTACGGACTAACCGTAGCCAGGGAATCTCGTAAACGACTAGCGCAGCAATTTTCCATAAAGCTCGCGATTTCAGCGACATCGCCGCAACACCGTTAACCCTTTACGACGCGGCGTACTCGCGTAATATTCCGACAGTTTACCCGGACTGCGTGGATTTACCTGCTATTTTCTTAGCAACGATGGACATGCCGGAATCCGTGCTGCACTTCGCTCCCGTGTGCCGACGCACTAATTCGCGTTGCTGGCTTAATACCAATGAATTGTGAAGTGAAATTTCAGTTTACGATTATGATGTCGTAGTTTAATCTTCGGTGATCGTCGAATAAATTTGTTTTCTGTTAGACAGGCTACAAAATGAATCTTTGTACGAGGGATTTAGTTCCTCTGCTTATTTTAATCTTTCCCTAAATAACGGAAAGGTAGTACGAAGTCTATTATAATTTGAAGTGATATAGTTTGGTGAAACTTTTTGTAATATTGTTGCAGCATTTTTCTAGAAATATAAGTATAAAGAATTTAGAATAAATTTTATTCAAAATATTGAGATTATTTGATATCCTGGTCGTTTCCTATACAAGCAATCTGGTAAAATAATTACAGAGCACTTCCGTCTGGGGAATCACGAAGGAACAAGAGTAGCACCTTGCTTAAAGCGTAATTTGGCTCAAAGTTAATCGGATGAACACGTTGCTCGTAAACTGTAAACTATCCGAACAAGAGACAAGGTGATGAACCCTCACGGCACAGGAAATCCACGCTACCGATGCAATTTCGTAGAAAGAATGACACTAAATCTAAGCAATATAAAGACGAAAATAAATCTCTTACAACGACATTTTTAACTGACTTTTAATTAATAAATCAAAAGTCCCCTACCGAGTTTTTGCCAGTAATTATTTTATGCGGTCTAACGATGAAACTAGCGATGCAAAATATAATCCTGTGCAAAGTTTGCTCAATAATACCCAGCCTGTTAACTAACAGATTTTTCGGTTAGAGGATTTTCTCGATCAGAAATTGTAAAATCAAACTGGACCAATTAATGAAAAATACACAATATAACGATAAGCACACAAAGAAGTATACCAGAATATTAAAAAAAAATTGAAGTATTCTCAAAAACTAGTTCGTTTATTTTTTGATTGAATTTCTCGGAACTTCAGGTACTAAAAATCAGTGCCATGGAAAAAGTAGAATGGAAAATAGTATGTAATAAAATAGTAGTATGGAAAATATCAGAAAATTATCTAACTCCTTAAATCGTTTCGAGCTATAATTACGTTAAAGAGAACCCTTTAGCACTATATTATAAATCGAGGTGCTACTTCCAATTTGCTGACTGCCCACAACAAGCTGTCAAAAAGAAAAACTATCTCGAGTGCCATCGACGTGGCATGGCGTTGCTACTAAAGAGTTCATCAACGGGCTGTTGGAACCCAACGCGGCGCGGCAATTTGACGGGCAAAACTTCAATTTCCAGTAAACCCCGACGTCCCCGTAACTTTATTGTCACGGGAAGAGTGCTGACGAATGAGAAGCCTCGGAAGCTGGGTCGTCGACGAGGGCGGAGAGAAAAGAAGAACCTGCACCACCCGCGCTCGTGTTCTCGCAAAGAGTTTGGCCCGGGTTGGGTCTAAAATTCTGTCACGTACGCGTCATAAGTCCTCCGCGCCTTTAAGTAAGAAGTAACACCCGCGTCCGCCGCGTTGCTCTTCCCGGTACACTCGAGGCCCTAAGTACGTACTACTTTCGGACTTGGTCCGCAACTACCCACGTCGTGCTAGTCTCACGGAAAATACCGGCGAACGGTTGCGAAAGTTCGGACGATAATTACAACGCTCTACGAAATTGCACCTTTCGTATCTTCACAAAACGACATGAGGATTACGTTAGAGGAATCCTCGTACCGAACTAAATACTGGATACAAATTTCTTGACTTCTTCAACGCAATAATAAAAAATGATTTCGATCGTTCGACGGATTTGAAGTGTGCTAATTTCTATTTCGCTTCACTGATAGCATTTTGCAACACACAATTTTTTTGCAACATTCACTACGTGATTCTTAAACAGTTTCTCGTATTAACAACGAATCTGGAGTTTCGCGTGCTCTATTCGAAAAACAACGATTTTTGTAAAAAAAAAAAATGTACCACGCTACGAAAACCCTACTAAAAATAGAAGACGAATTATTTCCCTCTGGATATCGATCCTAAAAAATTCCACGGTTTGAATTTATCGGTGCTGTCCAGGCGAGTCTAAAATTCTGTCACGTCCGCGTCGTAAGTCGTTCCCGTCTTTAAGTTAGACACCGCGCCTCCTCACGTACGGAGTGCTCGAGAAGCTGGTAAGTAGTCTAGGTTCGACGAAACGCGGCAAGTCTTTCTAGTCCGCACGTATGCATGGAAGCAGACTATAAGAAGCGTTTGCAAGCGGCAGGGGGTACCGCGGGGAGAGCTTCGACGCGGTGTGCTCGAAGAAGTCACAGTCATCGACGGTGACACCGAAGGAAGCATCGACGACGTTCGTAGCTTCGACAAACCTTCGTGGGTGGTTGCCAGAGGTCGGTGGAGGTCGAGGGTGGTGAATTAGTAGCGCCTTACGGCGGGAGTTCACTTGACAAGGAGGTGGTGTGCGGCGGTCAGGCGTGGCCAGCATACCAAATCCGCGGGGTATTCTGGTCATGTAGCAGGTACGAGGTCCTAGCTTTCCAGAGGAGATACTTCCGTCTTCCTCCAGCGGCCCGTGTTTTACTCGTTCGCAAGCTACCGGCCGCTCCATGGGTGGGGAAGCATTAATTGGCTTACGAGGCGACACTCATTAGCACTTTGAGTACGAGGGGCTGAGCGGCGAGGGGCCGAGGCACCCTCCGAAGGCGTTAGTCGACGCTGTTGATGGTGTTGCCGCTGCTGGCCTGTGTCATGCTCCTTAGACCCGTTTCACAGCCACGCGGAGATACGTATCCTGATACACGTATTATAAAACGATTGTATATTCTTTTAAAATCTATTCTCTAACTTCTGGTATTTCCTTAATGTTGGAAAAAGAAAATGGATGTTCAGAAATTTGTGATTTATAGAAGACTCTTGGACCTTTATGCAAAATGGAGCTTGTTGGGTACCGATTTAAGGAATGATATTTCGTAAAAATATCCTTCAATCCTTTAAACATCATGCTATGTGTTTTTCTGTTTATATTTTATAGACTTTTGTTTACTATACTTTTAGTTAGTTTTCGTTTTAATGAAATTAATATTTAAAATAGAAGATAAATGATGTACTTCAAATTAAACGTCGATTTTAGTTTCTTCAAACGGTGCTGCCTAATAACTGCAGTTTCACAGTCTTCCAATTTAACTCCACCGTAACTATGCACATCTCTTGTATCGACTACGGAACGATTATAATTAATCCGTCGTAAATCAATCTTGATTAATCTTCGACTTGCTCTAAATACCACCCACGTGCAGTGAACGTAGCTGGAGCGTGTTCTTTGACTCCTTGCACGCCAGCTACATACATAAAACAGTGGACCATTTCAAGCATATCGAAACAACTTCTTTCTTTTTCTCCCAATGACGTATCCTTTTCCGTTCTCCTATCTTATACGGCGTATAGCCGCAATAACAGCGGTTGTACGCGTAGATCGCGCGGTTCGACCGGTCCAGCAAATTGCATCCCGACATCGGCGGACCGTCGCAATATTATGTAAAGTATCCGGGGCGTAACGTCGATCGGCATTTCCCCGGAAAATATAGCAGCAGTCGGTTTGTGGGAATGAGACAGGATTGTGGGCACGGAATATTTCGTGGTTCCCGTGGATTTGCACTGCTGCGGTCGACCCGATACTCCGAACTCTCAGTAGATCCAATTTGATCGGAAGACCGCAGCGTCTACGACCGACCTTCCATACAATGTGTGTACACCATCCACGGGGATTCGGCCGTCCCTCTTTCTCCTC
>NW_017140723.1:171899-187637 GCF_001652005.2 Ceratina calcarata
GAAATTTGTGATTTATAGAAGACTCTTGGACCTTTATGCAAAATGGAGCTTGTTGGGTACCGATTTAAGGAATGATATTTTGTAAAAATATCCTTCAATCCTTTACACATCATGCTATGTGTTTTTCTGTTTATATTTTATAGACTTTTGTTTACTATACTTTTAGTTAGTTTTCGTTTTAATGAAATTAATATTTAAAATAGAAGATAAATGATGTACTTCAAATTAAACGTCGATTTTAGTTTCTTCAAACGGTGCTGCCTAATAACTGCAGTTTCACAGTCTTCCAATTTAACTCCACCGTAACTATGCACATCTCTTGTATCGACTACGGAACGATTATAATTAATCCGTCGTAAATCAATCTTGATTAATCTTCGACTTGCTCTAAATACCACCCACGTGCAGTGAACGTAGCTGGAGCGTGTTCTTTGACTCCTTGCACGCCAGCTACATACATAAAACAGTGGACCATTTCAAGCATATCGAAACAACTTCTTTCTTTTTCTCCCAATGACGTATCCTTTTCCGTTCTCCTATCTTATACGGCGTATAGCCGCAATAACAGCGGTTGTACGCGTAGATCGCGCGGTTCGACCGGTCCAGCAAATTGCATCCCGACATCGGCGGACCGTCGCAATATTATGTAAAGTATCCGGGGCGTAACGTCGATCGGCATTTCCCCGGAAAATATAGCAGCAGTCGGTTTGTGGGAATGAGACAGGATTGTGGGCACGGAATATTTCGTGGTTCCCGTGGATTTGCACTGCTGCGGTCGACCCGATACTCCGAACTCTCAGTAGATCCAATTTGATCGGAAGACCGCAGCGTCTACGACCGACCTTCCATACAATGTGTGTACACCATCCACGGGGATTCGGCCGTCCCTCTTTCTCCTCCGTATCCTGATTCGCTTACGCTTTCTCTTTCTGCCTCCGCGCGGCAGAGAAACCGATGAGGACGAAGAAAGGAATACGGAATACGACGGAAGAAGGAAAGCGACGCGGGTCCCGCTTCATAGACAATGTTCCTCGATAAAGTATTGTTTCATCGCGGTCTTCGGCTATACAAGCTCCACCCTGAGCTGCATTACCGTCGTCGTTACTCCGCGCTACCCTTGTTGCCTGCCATTTGCACCCTCGCCGAGCCATGTGAATCTAACCGTGCGATAGGTCATCGGGTAAAATTGTGACCGATGTTAGCCGCGTTAACGAGGCACTGTCGAGGAACCTTCGAATTCTTAACGATAGACTTAGTGCGAGTAAAGGACGGCGATTAAATTTTGTAAAGATGCAAGTAGCGCATGTCAGAAAAGAATGACGATTCGGTAAAGATTCTCCGATTAATCCCTGATTACCGTTTGCGAGATCGTCGAATTTATCGCGAAGCTTTATCGAGCCCTGCCCAGACGGCCATTCGCACGAATTATTGGCCGAAGTGGACACGTTTCGAATATATACATATATATATATACACACACATACACACGCAATATATATGTACACAGTCTGTCGGGAGCCGTAAATCCTGCCTCTGCCGGATGCTGGATTGTACATTGACGTGGAAAATAATGGATGTATAGTTTCGCACTATGGGCCGACCGACCGTAGGAGTGGAAAAATTAGGCGTCCAATTTTATATCCACGGGATAAGCGCACGGGAATTTATGTTTAATTATGGAATAATGTCGGATTTATGTATATCGTTAATGAACGAATATTTCCGTTATTACTTTCAGAGATTTATGGATACCGCAATGCAAAATGCAGTCACCGTTTCAAAAGAATGTACATCTCATTTTTTAAAATAAGATTTTACTATTTCTATTTTATATCTTGATTTGAATTTTTGAAAAGTATCTGTGAATCTATTTGAATTCCTGTATTACTATATCAAATTATGTATTCATTTATACGGCCAAAATTCGAAACCATTAATAGGAATTAGTCGAAATTAGTTTTATCAACGCTGTACATCCGATAGTTAATAGTTGTAATTAATGAAAACTAAACTAACATGCATTAAGCAATAAAATCTTATAGCTTAAACACATTTCAGCTTAATTTCGCTGAATGTATTAACATTCAGTTGGTCTGAACTTTATTAAATTCTGATTATGAAATATTTAGCAACTGTTGTTCTAAAATAGAATTACAGAGTTATAAATACAAGTGCATTCACTTTCGTCGACGTTCAAATAATTTAAACAAACCAATTATATTAAAAATGCATTTGAAGTTCGGCAATATCCCGATTATATTTCAACATGTTCAATGAAAATGCTTTCAGTCCGATTGAAAAACATGGAGAGATACAACAAATGGAGCGTTGTCAAATCTAATTCCCCTAACAAACTTTTCGAAACTTTTAATCTCCGCAGCGACAACGTTTTCGATGCTGCCTATAAATTTTCTGCTAACGATTTTTTTCTCCAATCAAGCAAAATAACGTCACTGAACGTGCACATGTTGCCTGCCCGAATAAATATCAAAATTTCCCCCGCAAGAAATATCTTTTGTTTTCAACGCTCATGATTTATTCCTCCTAAAATGAAATTGCCTAAAATTAAAATTGAAGTTGCGACCTCAAATTGAGCAATACAACTAAAATCATGCGCAATTAGAGAGAGAGAATTTAATAAATTTTTGGGAAAGGATCCAAAATAGAATTGCAGAACTGCGGAGACAAAACTTAATTAAAGAACGTATCTTAAGTAGAACAGTCGCGAGGATACTTGAGATTCAAGGTAGAACCGAGCGAGGAGAGATAGAATTTCCACCGAAAAGTAGAATTTCGCGGAAGCTATCTCAATAAAATTGCTCGGAATCGTACAGGCGATCCCATCTACGGGGGTAGATTTCGATTCGCGCGAGATGACGCGATGCACGAAGATCCGCGAGACGACGTAGAGTCTACGTCGTAGACGATTTCCGTGGCGCCACGCGCTATCGACGTGACCGAAATTTCGCCATAGCCAACGCGGCGACAACCGGGAGACGGGAAGACGCGTTAAACGTGATGAACCATTGTGCAAGCGAATCCACCGCCCGGCCATCGTTCAATGCCTACAATACGCATTTCCTCTTATTTTTCCGTCGGCCGTGATTCATCGTTATTTTAAATAGTCCGCTCGCATGGTGCAATAATAGCGGAATAACGAACGTGACGCAGCATCGAAACAGTGTCGATTCGCGAGAAACAGAATAGCGCACAGACCGTCTCGAGTTCGCCAAGATAGCGCACTCGACAATGACAGCTGACCTTCGACGGCGACGGGCTCGCGATCATCGATGACTCAGGACAGTCGATTTCCACCGCGCTCGCTATGATTTTTAATGAAACCGGAAACGCGAGTGGCCGGCTTTCGTTGGGTCAATAAATCAAACGACGGAACAGTTTTGGTGCTTTGGTCTTTCGAAACGCCCACGTTCTGAAACCTCCTATCGAGGATGTTTGTTTAACCTGATGGGCGGAGAACATTATTCCGCGTGGGTGTAACATGGCGAATAGCGGGAAGTTTATTTTAAATTGTTTAATGGCTTGGAACTAGGTTGAAATACTTTTTCAAATATTAAAAAACACGTAACGGATCTTTAAGCTGGCCGTAAATTTATTAAAACGGATATTTTCAGTAAAGAATCCCACTTCTATCTATAAATCCAGGTCCCCCGGAGAATAGATCTTTAGTCTTTTTTATATTTAAGACTGAAGCAATCTCTGTTGCTATCTATTCCCAGCCCGAGACGTTATAAAAAGGAACAGCACTATGCATTATAAGCTCGCTAGAAGAAGTTGAATCGTTTACCAATATACCGTCGAGAAGGAAATTGAATTTCCGAAACGAGAAGCCAGAAACGAATTCGATCTAGAACACAGCATAGAATCGCGTATAAAATTCGATCGATTTAGCCCTAAATCGTTCCTAGAACAACGAGCCTCGCGAGCGACCCGGCGTACGATAATTTTCTCGCCTGACAATGTAATTTTTATTTTACGCTCAAACTGTCCAAACGAGAGGTGTTAAGGAGAAATGGAAGGAATAACAATTGCCACGGGAGAAAATTACGAGCGTTGGACGACACTTTTGAAAAATACGTTATATCGTGCTCGTAAACACGTCCCGTAGCGCAGTAAACGATCTAGGATCATATTTATTTCCAAAAAATACAGCAACTGTACGTCAGCTCTAATCGACTAATCCTTCAGTACCTTAGTATTGTTATAACAAAAAATATATATACAGCATGAAAATGTAAGCATACTGACCGAGCGATCGTTAGGATAAATAGGTAAACTAAAACATGACGATGACACCTCCTCGGTGGTGGCGAAGGTTAAACCGAGACTCGAACGAATATTGCGCTACGTACGAGAAGAGGTCGCCATTTATCCAACATCCACTGAAATATACAGGATTCGAACGAATCCTGTATTCCACGTAGCACGGTATGACGAACATGTTACGAGGAACAGCGGTCCCGAACATTACATATTGACGAGTCTGCGGGTCTGCTTTCCACGCTCGTGCCAGGAAAGAAAGGAATGAGGATAGAAATAAGGTGGAAGTGGGAAAACAAAAAGAAACGAAGAAGAAGAGGCAGAGAGACGAGACGCGAGAAAAGAAGAAGAAGAAGAAGAAGCAGCGGAAGAGTCGGGATGAGGAGAGAAACTCTTCCGTAGTGCAGCCACGTAGTCGCCGTTTGTCGATCGTACCGCAATAATTCCTTATTGCTCCCCCAACCCCTAACCTGACCCTAACCCTAACTCCTTTCTTCTCCACCTCCGAACCCCTTTCCGTGTCCTTCCTCCTATCCCATGGTTCTCTCCGGTCGAGCGTCGATCGGCTTGGTTCCCTTCCGTCTTTCGATGCCGCCTCGCGCGAACACAGTCACTCTCCTTTTATCATCTTCAACTTTCAAGAGAGAGAGAGAGAGAGAGGAAGAATAGAGGCGGGAGAGGAAACAGAGAACGAGTTTTCGGAGATTAACGGAGGGAACTATTAAATCTATCGCGATAGGGGGATCAAGGTGAACCGATTACACGATTCGTATCGACTCGCATAACGAGCTCGTAATTGCGATGCCATGCTGGCTATCTCTCTGTCTCTCTCTCTCTCTCGTGCGCGTACACTCAGCTTCTCCCCTCTGTTCCTCTTTCTCCGCCCATGCCATTTGCTCCGCACCCTGTGCGTTAATCTAGCTGCGTTTATATGCATGGCTGGCAAATCGATTTTAGTTTTTCGTGCAAGAAGGCACGGTGGATGGTTCCGCGCGCTAAAGGAGAATGCAATTTTCAGCTGTTTGTGAATGTGAACCCGCGTTTTCTTTGAAATGCTTCCCATGACGGGTTAAACCAATCCGTAAGATAATAAGGGCGCTCTAGCGAAGGAAAATTTTGCGGATGTCGACCAGCTTATGTGGAAATTGTTTGCAGACAAAAGAGGTCGCGCATATTTCCTGATTATTGCGAATTTCGTGGTATCCACGTTGCTTCCTATAAATGTTTCAAACTACAAGAGACGGAAATTATTATCATGCTGCATGAAAGTATATAAATTCTTCAAAGTCTGAGTATTTACAAAGCACCTTTGTAATATTTATACTTTTGTAGAATATTATTATAATGTTAAGTGTTCGTAGGAAAAGGAGACACCACTCGTGCAAGAAAATAGTGCTTTGTGCAATAAGCTAGTACGTAATCAAAATTCACCCACCTAACTAATCAGTTAAACAAACATAAAACATTGAAAGTAAGTCGACAGCTTTTAGACGATATTAGTTCTATCGCCTCTACATAAAAAAGAAGAATTACATTTATTTTCTCGTCATATCGCTATATGACGCCATCGCCAACCTCTTCGAACAAGTTAAGCTTGCTTATTTTTTCAGAATTTAAAGGTAAAATTGAAATCCTGACTGACTAATGAAATATTCCAAGATTTTGTAAAAGTATGACATTGGCAGGTCTCGTATCAAGCCAAGAAATATGTGCATATGTATCGTCACATTGTATTTCCACCAACGCGATCGGTGAGCGCGAGTTAATAAATTAATTCGATAAAATCACTCCCCTCGGCAGACAGAACACGCCCCTGAGAAGAGAAAGAGACGTCGCAGCAGTTACGTAGCGAGCCAGAAGGTTGTTTCTCGTCCGAGATGGTATCTATCCTACCAACGCTTTCGGGAATATACACTTTTGTTCCTTGCCTTTTTCCTTTCCCTTTGCCTCGCATCTTCTGGCTCCAATTTCTCATGCATAATTTAAACGGGGCGTGTACTTACGCAACCGAGACGAGGATCACATTTCTGGAAAGCGAAGAGTGTACCGCGGATTCGTGCGGAATCAAACAGGCGAACCGAAAACTCAGACGGCGCTGCTCGTACGACGGCACCAGTAATGGTAATCGAATCATCCGGCCGCTTAAATTGCAACTAATGAACCGGATCGCTGATCTAAGCGAGAAATGGGACTAATTGACCGTGGATCGTAGGCGACGAATTCGCGCGAGCCACCCACGCCTCGGTATGACGTTGAATACGCGGAACAAGTCGGCTTTGATATTGAAAGTAAGCCGACAGCTTTTAGACAATCGCTATTATTAGTTCTATCCTACTTATGTAAAAAAATTGCACCTATTTTCTCTTGATATCGCTGTATGACATAGTTGCCAATCACCTCGAGCAAGTTGAGCTTATTTATTTTTTCAAAACATGGAGGGAATTTCAAGGCTAACAATAACTCCAATAATATAGAGAAGGAAGAAAATGTCACTTACGTTTGCCAAAATAGTAGTGGATGTCGACTTACCTGTAACAGAAAGAAAATATTTTGTTAGAAACGTTGCAATAACATTAATAATGGTTTGAATAATATTTCTGTGTCATGTTGTAAACGACAGTTGACAGAATGTCATTTATCATGACGAAAACATGAATTTCTTATGAACAGGATAAAATAAAAAAAAAATGTATGTCACTTTGTAAGATAAATAATTTTTTTTGTAATAAGTCAGAATTTTTTCATAACAAGCTGCAGAATGCACTCGGTAACTTTCACATCGACCGATGCAACTGAACAGTACATCGAGCCTCGACCATCAGACGTCACATAACATGTTTCGCTGATTGCGCTTTCGTGTCGTCGTATCTGGCGTGCTTAATTTAATCGCGAGTTTGTTACACCCGCGACAGAGTCGAGAAATTGATCGGACGGACGAAAATATTTCTTGTCAATAGCCCGCGTAAACTGTGATGATTAGAAACCATTCATCGAGATATCTTATCGTCGAAAAGTGATAACAGCTGATCGTACGAAAGCGATAATCGCTTTACAGATTAGAGGTACAGTTGATGGAACAGGTCGTAAAATTCGGCCTATCGAAGAAATTATTGCAATTTATTCTTAGTTACCAAAACAATAATTTCAGGTAAAATACCGGTCCATGCGAAAAGAAACATATCGACGTAGTATATTAACCCAAAACCATTGTTTCTATTATTATTCATGAGTCACTGTATTCTAAGAATATACAATATAACAATATCTACAATAGGACAATCGTTTATAAAAGAGCAATGACGGTGACCACAGTCGCTTTAAGGATCATTGTAAATCCAGGTAGAGTCCCAAACGCTTGGGACCCTTTACACACTTTGAAGACTAATGCGATTTTCCAGCGAGACCATATCGCTTTCACTACTTTGCTAGCTTAATGACAGCCATTTAACAACACAGGTGATTTTCCCTGGTAAAAAGTAGGGTACGTGTCTTTTGTTTTAAAAAAAAAAAACGAGCACACTGAGCGGGTCTTTAGTAGAGCATGAGATACTTAGCGAACGATTATAGAAACTGGTTATTTGTAATCAACAACATCCTGAATATATGCTGAAAGTTATTCCTGATATCTCTTACATTACATAGATAGTAAAACGTAAATGTATAGAAGCAAACAGAATTGCGAGAATCGAGGCGAAAAGCATAAATCAACACCAGATTCAAGTCAATTTCTCGTAATTGTTCGAACGGCGCAACACGACTCTATATTTTCATAAATTAATGATTAAATAACGGATGAGTTATAGCTGTATCCTTCAGACATTTTCTACAATTTTTGTTTGCTTTACGTGGATAATTGAAATGAATAACGCGACCAATTGCGTTGAATAACAGCTGGACAAACAGCGCGTTTAAAAGTTTCGAGGAAATACGGACTATCGTGAAAGCCTCCAACAGCTTGCTGCAAGAAGTATTAATAGAGATACATACGTTGTGAAAAGTCCACCGTGTGTACACGCGAGGTGCGAAAATATTCGAAAATATTACCGTGCAATCGTCGTGAATCAGATTCCTTACATTCTCTGTATATTTGGTTAAAATCAAAATTGCAACTTTGTAATATCGCTTATGGTAATATAGACAAATTCATATCAATCTTGAAAATAATAATTTCCCGTATTATTAAATCCCCTTTTTGTACAAAATCCGTTAGCTATCTAATAATAAAATTCCGAAATACACAGAAACAGTCGCCGTACTGGAATTATCTGCCGCCGATTCATCACGAATATTTTTAAAATCCTTTTGTCCATCAAATTAAATAATAAAAAAAAAAGTAAAAGAACGAACGAGAAAAAAATATAGCGGGCTACAATAACGTTTCGTTGTATGATACATTATCGGAGCGGGAGAGCAGTTTTATGCCATGTGAAATTGCGCAGTACACGGCAGACTTCGCCATAAGCTTCATTGCGTAATCCTGGAACATTTTATTGCGCGTGGGAACGATGCACGTCATGTACCGCACCGGTTTTAACAAGGATACCATCGCGGCGCCGTAACTATTTGCGTTCGTGTGTCTTCGGACGATCGATGAAAACATTGCCTTCATCCATCGACGTACTGAAAGTTTCAAACGAACCGTACGGTATCGAATTATTGGACGAAGTCGTCAGCCACGGATTAATAGTTTTATCCTGTCCTGTGGCAATAGAAATTAATTATCGTCGTCGTTAAAATTTTAATTAACTCTACGAGCATAGGTCACAAAAAATCCTAATCATGAATTGAAAGTGCATTAAGTCTTTTAATGCAAACGTAGCCTGTATTCAATTTCGAAAATTGAAGATTGAGTTAAACGACAGAATGCATCTTAACGCGAAGATGCATGATATTTATCCTACACCATAATTCATTTCACGCTTCGGTCGCACGGTCGAATAATAGCTGAAAATAATCAAGATTTCTGAAGCTCATTTCTAACTTCAACATTGTAACTATTTATTACCAGCTTCGAGTGGATAATTGCCTAAGAAGCTTGCACGCACTATTTCTACGGGAAACGCACCGCGACTCATTTCCGCGAGAATCCAAGCCAAGAGAAATACATTAAACTCTCCTAACATCGTGTTCGACCATATTTATATTTTACCAACTGCCACCAAGAATATTTGTTCGTCCAACCGAGCATGAACCTCCACGTTAATTGGTTTCATCAACGGGTACACAAACTACACCGAAATAACGCCAACAGCGTTACCACGTGTAGCTAAAGACAACCGCTACATGCTCGCGTTTCCTTTAACCGATAAACGTGACTTATCATTTAACTGCGGAAGATGAAACTCCGATATTTATATTTTTATCACTTATTTAATATAATCATTTCAAGTTATAAATAAATTAAAAAGGTATCTAAGAATAATCAGTAACAACCACAAGCTTCTATACAATACAAAATATTTCTATATATCATAAATTTCTATAATATTTCTATACATCATACATATAGAAATCTCTAATGACGTCATAAAGTTATTCCTAAAAAGAATAGATAGAATCTATTAAAATATATGAAATAAGAAATGTCGCATGCATATCAGAACGTTTGAGTGATATAGGATAAATAAAGTTTTCTAAATTGATACAATAAACATCTCATTTTGTATAAGCAGTCTAATTGTTACCCAACGAGTATGGACTTATTGTTAGTATCCAGAAGAAAAATTTCGCAACTCTCCTAGAGTGACTGTCCTCTTCACTGGAACGCTTTCACGTTGACATTTCCGGATAAGTGCGTGAAGCGTAGGGGGTTTGAATGCGTGCCGCGTTTTATTTTCTCGCAATAGGAGACACCTTGAGTAGGTGTTTCGTTAGCCCGGCGGAACCAAACGGAAAAAGACGAGCGGCTATGGATTTAGGGAGATAAAAATAACGACGGGGAAGGGTGCTTGATATAGCGATAATGGCACGGCACTCGTAATCCGCGTCCCATTACAATTTGCAATTATTGCGTTTCCGAGTAAATGTGCTCCAAGTGCGCAGCAGCCCGTATCTCTAGACCAAAACGGCTAGGAGAACGCGATTGTATCGAGATTCTATTGAAATTACTTTATGAACCGTGACGAGGTTCTACGAAAAATGATTCGAGTTTTATACGTTTTTTTAA
Source organism: Ceratina calcarata (assembly GCF_001652005.2). Classification (NCBI taxonomy): domain Eukaryota; kingdom Metazoa; phylum Arthropoda; class Insecta; order Hymenoptera; family Apidae; genus Ceratina; species Ceratina calcarata. The sequence goes on from NW_017140723.1 coordinate 182,344, forward strand.
TGTCGTCTGGTACTACTGATCTGATAATGTACATTACTACCATGAATTGCTCAAAGTTTCGTATTAATCTTATTATCTCAATTGTAATAACACGCTTTCATTGGTTCAAAAGTATTGCAAATTGTCCCAGTTACACAAATGTATCAAGTGATAATTAAGAAACGAAGTTTCTAAAAAAATGACTGCCATAAGTAACGCTGAGAAATTTCGCACACACGCTTTAACACGGCAAATATTTCTTCCTCTTTCTTTACGCGTTCAACTATTTATTCGCGGTTCGTACCTCTCGCTAGTACAACTCCCGGTAAATTAGATTAGCGTGAATTAGCGAGGTGTATTCCACGCCGACGGCTAAATTCCAGGATCACCCCCGTACGCGCGCCAGAAAAGGGTGGCTGGGTTACAAGCTGCCTATTGCCACCAAGGTTGCTGTTTCTACTACCCCGTTATTTCCACTATTATTCAACCATTAACGCGTGCCGCCTGAGAATTAGTTTGACGACTGAATACAATTTTTATTAATCGATTAGTAACGCGAGTCACTATTGTCGTTGCTCAACTATGTGAAAAATACGGAGAACCAACACTTTTTAAAACTGAATAACTTCTCGAAAATCGGACCAAACAATCCGAATATTTATGAGTAGTTAGGTGGTTTAGTCTAGTATATGATGTATAAAAAAAATATCGGAAGAATTGGAATTAATAAAGATCGTAAAAAAAAACAGTGAAAATCTTTTTTTAGAACTTTTAAAGGATGTCGATTCAGTTTTGCTCTCCCGTGTATATCTTTGCCATAAAAAAGAATATATACGACTTATATGACGAACTTAGGAAAGTTTTTAGTAAGAACCCGATTACGATGAATTTTACAATTGAGATTATTATCATCCGACGCATACATCTTCCAATTACGCCCAATCAAAACCGTCGTATCGGAAGCGAGCATTTACGGAGACAGGTACGATATTACAGCCTCTGATAGTCTCATTGAAGTCCATTCAGATCTGAACACATTGTATTATGCGAGACCAGTTACGATTCCGTTCTTACAAGGACAACTAATTTACTCCCTCATGATTTTCTACCAGATATACCGAGACAGAATTGAATTCCCATTTCGTAAAAAGAGAATTCATGTTACTATCTTGCGTACATTAACTATTTGTATTTATACATACTAATTTACATCTTCGANTACCTCGAATAATATTTTCAATGTTCTTGTAAAATACTGTCGTTAAATATGATGCGTTAAACCGCAGTTAAAACCTCGTACGTTCCTTTGAAGCCTTTTAAAATTTTATTAAATACTACAAGCAGAGCTTAGAAATAGCATATTAAGCTTAAGAGATAATATCAGGAGACTGTGTACTTGATGTAAATGTGCAAAAATATACGTACAGTTTAAATGTGCAAAAGTATATGTAGCATTTAATTTCAATTGACGATCTATAAATCCAGTGAGTCTACGAAACGGGTAATTTCGTATGTAGCCTCTAATATTTTATACAATCGTTGAAGAACCGTATAAGAAGTGTCTAATAACCTGACAGACGAATAGACATCGGTTAATCGAATGCGTGATGGTGGGTTCCAGTACGCCCGGTGCGACCACTTCTGGGATTAGCGGTGTTTGTAGAAAAAGAGTATAAAATGTGCCAGAGCCACGGAGAGAGTAGCGTGTAATTACCACGAGTGGGCTATCTACTTATCTCCGGCTTTCGCGGTCGCTGAAGAGGGCCAGCTTGAGGAAGAAAGGATTTTTCTCGCGGGCAGAGGCCACCCGTGAAAGAGCCTCTACCCGCGCCTACAGAGGAGTTTCTTCTCCCGTTGCATTACGCGGGGAGTTATGATGAACCGAGCATATAAACCGCGGCAGAAGATAACGTCGCTCGTAAATGCGAACGTAGAAAATTTCACGGTTACCTTAATTAAAAGGGTCATGAAATAATAGAAAGGGTTAACGAGAGATGACGCGTACGCCGCATGATCGCTCTCTTCAAGAACTTGTACTATATAATCACTATTTAATTATGTAGCACGCGACACAAAAAATTTTATCATACCGTAAATGCATATCCCATCTTCTTTTCTGAGTCACACACCGCGTAGACGTAATAAATATTAAATTTTTATAATATACATGTATATAAGAGGTACGTGGGATCTAAATATACTTTTGGGGTAATGTGAGTAAGATGTCTGGCAGAAAATGAAGTAGGGAAAGGTGATGAGCTTTGTTAATGAAATTAGAAATTTAATTATTATGAGTGGGAGTTTGTAGTGCGGTAATATTACTTATATATTTCATGCTTCTTCCCTTGAGATTACTTTTTGGGCGCCGTGTAACGCAGCGTAGCCATGTACATACCAAATCAGATCTGTTCAACTTCAAACGAAGGTTCAAGTGAAACAGAACGTTGAGAGCACTATTTTCTCGACGTTGTTTCACGTTACTCGTGAAACGCGAATAAATTAGTATTTTTAAAAATGCAAACGGAGGTTCTACGGAATGCGCTTAGAATATTAGCAGCGCATTGAGTAATCGCTGGCATGATTTTTATCGCGTGGGTGTTATTTCATTCGAGCGAACAACGTGCAGCCCCGCTAATTGCGACCGCTTCGCACGGTGTTCCTTCCTCTGCGTGCTCCAACACCGCCTCCTCTCTCGTCGCTTCTTCTTCGACGCGCACTTATCCTTAATACACGAGCCGATTCGCCTCTCAGGTGACTGACGTTGTTGCTAAGTAGTCACTTCACGGAAAGAAGGTATGTTAATTAAACGCTACTCCTAGCTGTTACAGCAAATTGTGTGCGGATTCACTTGTTCGAAGTCGCATTGGGAGCAGCGAAGCATATACACAGTTTTGATCGATAAAATCTGTCTCGTGTCTATAATTGATGATAAAATAAATCCGTACTCGTGTACACGTGTTAAGTGAATTCTTTTTCAATTCTGATTTAGTGTCGAACTCAGTACAGTTGTATACGTGATTCGGTCATGTTTTAAAAAATAGTTTATGTCCCGCAGTTTACTACTTTCATTTACCTTTATGTCAGGAAACTCGGCGACGTATCGGGCTTTTATAACCTTTATAAGGAGAAAAAAATCGTTTCATGTACTTCATCATTTTCCCTCTGTGAACGGAGTCGCGTTATGTTACGACAATGTAGGTTTACGATACTCTTGGCACGAGATAGAGAGGGACTTCGGATAAATAGCAACTTGGATAATCGAGAGACCATAATGTCGAAGCCCAATTAATCGACATGCCCGGTTTATCCAAGGTAACAACAACGGGATCTCATCCAATTAATTATTTCTTCCCCGCTTTCAGTGTAATTAGTAGTATTATGAGATTAATCGGTCCATCCAAAAGCTTATTGATAGATCATGATCGTCACAATGATTAATAATTAGTTATCTTTATTCTGGTTATATATCCCAATTAATTGACATCGTCACAATTATAAATATTAAGATTCTATTTCTTGTCGAACTCCACTAACAATAAGTACGCTTTTAAGATCTTCATCATTGCAAATGCTAGCAAAATTAATGAATCACAAGAATGGGTTAAGCAGAACAATTCCTAAATAATGTGCACAGGCACGAACGCACGTTTTGAACTCGGGCTTCAGCCTCGATTTTCTTTTGGGCCCAACCGTTCGCGCTGGTTTGAGCAGCAACGTAAAGTGGCAGGCAAAAAGGGAAAGAATACAAAAGAGAAAAAGGGAAGCAAAACAGAGAACAAAAGGCGAAAAAGAGATACAGGGGGCGAGGAGGTGATCCACCGGTTATCTAGCAAGTCGCGTATCCCGGCGACTACAAGGTATATCCCTTTACAGGTTGGGAGTTACCGTAGGAGGAGGACGATGCGAGAGGTGTCATTTGTACACAAAAGAGGAGGGTGAAGCCGCGTTACGCGGCATGTGCATTTAGGGGAAAAAGGAAAAGCCAGACGACGACGGCGACGACGACGGCGACAAGGAGCGACGAACCAACGGGAAGAGAGCGAAACGTGTATTTACTCGTGAACTGCCGCGGAATGTCTCGACACGGATAGACGCTATTCACATGCAAAATCGAATATCTAATGAATAGACTGCGGATTTTATTTCAGAGAATATCTAGAGTGAAAAATATACGAAATACCAAAACTCGATTGTATGTCACGATGCTGGTATGATGAAAATAAGATTTTTTTTTTTATTTGACACCAATACATTTGTCACTGTACATAAAGATCTTGCAGTTCACTAATGAACATCGTGAATGGATATGCATATATACACTGTATGCATATTAGTTGGATACATCTGATATACTTCTGAATATATCTTAGAATCAGATATTTCTTTATCCCTGAAACTAGGATAGTATTTGTCGAACAAAACTCGTTACGAAGCTATTACGTTCGACAAATTTCGATTGCGACGGCATCATCCGTCATCTTAAGATAATCTCGGCCCGCTAGTTCAAGATCTGAAAAGGCAGGAGAGAAACGGATGAAAACAATTGCGAAAGCGCCGAGAGCGAGGCCTGGTCGATTTCCTATATCGACGACCTCATTAGAGGCTAATGAAAAGTTGCAAGCATCGCGCCTACGCGTGATGCAACGTCTGGGAATTAATGAGTCAATTATACGTCGGTCGGAATCAATCTTCTCCGATTCTCCACAATTAATGTCAGTTAACCAAGTTTAGTCCGAGCTCGTTCGACCTGTTATAATCACGGCGGTGTCTGGCACACATGCAAGGAACGAAGGGAGAGAAAGTAAGAGAGAGAGAGAGAGAGAGAGATGGAGGACCCGGTTACGAACACGAATGAAGCGAGACGTGACCGGACAAAAAAATTTAATCGCTACGTGCACTTGTGATAGATGCACGGAATTACCTTTAAGATCTCACCGACATACTAACGCACAACCGTCGATAAATTAAAGAACCCGCGGAGGATGACCCTTCTCCGAGGCTGATGAATAAATAGATCCGTCGTTGCGAAACGCGTTATTAATGCTTCACTTCGCGGGGCTCGATGTAAGAAACTTTCATTTTTGTCAGTAACGTCTAAGACGTTTTCGGTTGAATTATTATTAACTCGTGCTTCCAACAATTTCATAATAAAAATTAAAGCGAAAAAGCATATTGTTTAGTTCCATTGACATCTAAGATATTCAAGTTTCGTTTATTAAAAAACTAATAGATTAATCGACGCAGGTAGTCGTCGTGTTAACATCTGTTATATGAACTAATATGAAGATTGGTAGCAATTAGACTAATATAATTGG
>NW_017140723.1:188882-200993 GCF_001652005.2 Ceratina calcarata
AATTTTATATTTTTTATCCTCAAGAAGTCAATGCTGAATATCATCGATCAGAAAATAAGAAATCGACGATATTCATCAATTAACAATAAGTCTTATTTCGATACTTTCCACACAGAATTTGATAGGACGAACACCGTTCGGAGTTCAGCGGTGATAGCAGTTCCGAGTATGCACACGAGTAAGGGGTGGTATTTTCTGACACGTTGTTACCCCGGATTATGGTGCGCGTCTTCAACCCCAAGAGGTTATACGACTAGAAGTTGAATGGTCTCTACAAAAGTTTCACCGTCGCGAACCTCTATCCTCGTTAATTCCAAAGTTTCGCGAATCTCCTCCCCTTCCTGCTGACTTCCCCACCACTCTTTCACTCTTTCGTTTTTTCATGAAAATCATACCGCATCTTCCAGTTAGTCAAATTAACGTCCGACGACTGAGAAAATGAGAATCCAATCTTTCATTTCTCGAAGGACTCACTCTATTTTCTGTTTGGATATCTATTTTTATTTCTGGCTCACTGTGTACGGGTGCATGCAATTAAATAAGTAGGGAACTCGAGGAATCGTCATCGCCGGTAATAAGACAATTGTCGGAAGCGGAAAAACCGGTTTACGAGTTAACGCGTTTGAATAATCACGTTCAAGCCGTATTAGGACTGCCGTAATTACGGTCGCGTGATCCTTGTTTTCTGATTACGCGCACAGCCGAAGACATTGTACGTAATTTGTAGCCCGGACATCTACTATCAGCCCGTTGTAAACGAGCATCATCAGCGGCGTGTTCACCGGGAAAATGCTGAAACCGTGATCTCGCGTGATTTCGGTTACGTTCTCGGCTGTGTAACCCGCGTTCGAAACGTATGTATCATAGTTGTAACATCGTTGTAAAAGTTTCCAAGTACCACTCGTAAACGTGATTGCAGAGATTCATCGGAATAGAAAATTATCAGTTGTGCAGACGATTCTATGTCGCTATGCCTCGGAGCTCCTGTATTTCGCGAGCCGGCTTGAAATTAATACTTGTAACAGTGATTAGGTTTCCATAAATAGATTTCCTCGTGCATTATCGTCGAATGTTTAGCAATAGTAATAGGACTGCGTGTTATTTTCTTCGCAGAGAAAATGTTGCAACTGAACTTTGTAATACCAGTAGTAGAATATTAATTCGAAAAATTAATACTAAATTATTTTTGGCATTTCTAATATTAAGTTAAAGTTGAGTCGCTGAATAAAAACAATGGCAAAGAATTCAATTTTCAAAACATTGTGGAAAATTTTATAATTTATGGAATCTACCATCTTAAATAATTTGCATGTCACGTAATACAATAATTTGTGTCATTAGTCTCTTACAAACGCAGTCAAAAAATAAACTGAGCAGGTAATTCATTTCCTAATCATATTTTGTTTTCTACACGAAAATTTAACATACATGTTGTTCATATTAATCTTCCATTAATACAAGAGCCTTCAATAACGGCTTTCGACCCCATTTATCTGGAAAACGAATAATCACTGATCAGTGATTAGTTACAACCCTACAACTTCCAGCATGACTCATCGAAAAATAGCGTTCCCGGTCCCGGCCCCTGCCCCGTGAATACTAAAATAATTCGGACATGCCACTCGCCTAATGGAAACAGTCATGCTGTCCCATAAGAATAACGAGCGGCCGATAGATCAATCGATGAATCTAAAAGCAGAAATCACAAAACCGGCGGGCAAAGAGAAACTAACCGCGGAATCTCCACCGAAATCGGTGAAAAAAATATTTCCTTTCCCACTTCCATGTTACAAAAGAGCCAACCGATCGCTCTCCAATATTTCACCCCATGCCCGTCGCTGAAAACGCGAACCGCGATCATAACGAAGTACTTCATCTCCGTCCAATAGGTGATCGCTCGATCCGCCGATGAAAATGAAAGGTAGAAAAAAAAGATGAATCTTTTAACCCGAGAACACTCGCGAAACTAGTTATTAGTCACATGGCGAGAGTCTACAGCGTAGAACATGTGTGGGAAGACTAGAGAGAGAGAGAGAGAGAATGAGAGAGGAAACGGTAGAACGATGCGACGCAGCGTAGCCCGGAACATGTATTAGGGAAGGGTTCGATGGAAAGAGAATTGAGAGAGAGGAGAAAGGAGATAGACGAAGGGGCAAGAGAGAGAGAAACGTTGCCTCGCAATTTACGTAATTGAGCCCTGAATTATTTACACTGTCGGCTGCGTCATGCTCCTGTTCGGTAATAACAGACGGACCGGCATAAATGCGAAATTGGTTAACACTTAACGTGATTCGACTGATGCATTTTATTATATTTGGAGACCTGCTTAATAAAAAATGAAAAATAGGACCATTGTCCAAATTAGAACTTTGTAATACCAGTAGTAGAATATTAATTCGAAAAATTAATACTAAATTATTTTTGGCATTTCTAATATTAAGTTAAAGTTGAGTCGCTGAATAAAAACAATGGCAAAGAATTCAATTTTCAAAACATTGTGGAAAATTTTATAATTTATGGAATCTACCATCTTAAATAATTTGCATGTCACGTAATACAATAATTTGTGTCATTAGTCTCTTACAAACGCAGTCAAAAAATAAACTGAGCAGGTAATTCATTTCCTAATCATATTTTGTTTTCTACACGAAAATTTAACATACATGTTGTTCATATTAATCTTCCATTAATACAAGAGCCTTCAATAACGGCTTTCGACCCCATTTATCTGGAAAACGAATAATCACTGATCAGTGATTAGTTACAACCCTACAACTTCCAGCATGACTCATCGAAAAATAGCGTTCCCGGTCCCGGCCCCTGCCCCGTGAATACTAAAATAATTCGGACATGCCACTCGCCTAATGGAAACAGTCATGCTGTCCCATAAGAATAACGAGCGGCCGATAGATCAATCGATGAATCTAAAAGCAGAAATCACAAAACCGGCGGGCAAAGAGAAACTAACCGCGGAATCTCCACCGAAATCGGTGAAAAAAATATTTCCTTTCCCACTTCCATGTTACAAAAGAGCCAACCGATCGCTCTCCAATATTTCACCCCATGCCCGTCGCTGAAAACGCGAACCGCGATCATAACGAAGTACTTCATCTCCGTCCAATAGGTGATCGCTCGATCCGCCGATGAAAATGAAAGGTAGAAAAAAAAGATGAATCTTTTAACCCGAGAACACTCGCGAAACTAGTTATTAGTCACATGGCGAGAGTCTACAGCGTAGAACATGTGTGGGAAGACTAGAGAGAGAGAGAGAGAGAATGAGAGAGGAAACGGTAGAACGATGCGACGCAGCGTAGCCCGGAACATGTATTAGGGAAGGGTTCGATGGAAAGAGAATTGAGAGAGAGGAGAAAGGAGATAGACGAAGGGGCAAGAGAGAGAGAAACGTTGCCTCGCAATTTACGTAATTGAGCCCTGAATTATTTACACTGTCGGCTGCGTCATGCTCCTGTTCGGTAATAACAGACGGACCGGCATAAATGCGAAATTGGTTAACACTTAACGTGATTCGACTGATGCATTTTATTATATTTGGAGACCTGCTTAATAAAAAATGAAAAATAGGACCATTGTCCAAATTCTGTATTATAAATACTATTTTCAAACTTTAAAGCTTTAATCTCAACAATTTCTTTATATTCGCAAATAATTTAAATATTGAATAACACAGTCGTACTCTCAATGCATCTTGTCACCTATTCTAAGTTTCTCATTCTGTTGATTAATGCACTCATAACTAGACTGCGGATGTTATGTACGTATGAGGAAATTTAATGTACAAGAAATATAAACATTGCATGCATTGGAATACCAACCGCAAAGTGCATATTGCAATGTGTAAAAGGTAAAAGAAAATTGTATTTAAAATGAATTTTTCAAACTGATACCGTAGATGGTTTATTTTGCAAAAATCCACGGTCTACACGTAACTCTCGTCGGTATCGCTCGAATGTAAATTGAGCCTGCTGACAACATATTATTTACGTAAACCGTAAGTCGTGAAAAGCTGAAGCACGCTCGTCTTGTATAGGACAGAAATAGAATACGTAATTCGTAGACGGTAAATCAACCGGCGGGTTATAGATATTGGATACCACTGCGCCTCGGAAGGTTCTGCACGACCGAATTACCATCGCGAGAAAGAAGAAATCTCGTGCGCGCCGTTTACATTGACGTGTTTGCAGAACGGATATAATATTTACGCACGTCCTTGAGCAAGCACCGTTTACTTAGCGATTCATTTAACAACTCGCCGTCAAGTGAGTTCGTCTCTACTAATCTGACTGGCACGGCGCGAAATATAAGCCCGCGATAATGCGCTCGACAATCCTGTCAGGAATCAAGATTAAGTCGACACGCGGCGCCGGCTGTGAGAAACTACCCTAATGCGGCAAACAAACTGAACACATTCTGTAGTAATATGCAACTGCTCCTAATAATGTCACTAATTTCCTCAGGAAACGAGGGATGAAGCTGTACAGTCAGTTGTACAATATTGGATCTCTCATAGATAATACTTTGTCGCATAAAACATAGTCGGCTGGTTTGAGTAGATACGTCTCAGAGTCCGTGCCTCAACGTTTCCGACGGCGAACGGGAAAACTAATATGCATAGCACGAAAACGATGCATTCTATCTATAATTTGAAATCGCGAACGATGGGGGAGGGGGACTCGCGGAATCTTTCAGAGACAGAACGGCGCGAAATAGATTCCCCGTCTAGAATATTCATCTCGTGATTTCTCTTCGAACATTCTCGCAGCTGGGAACGCGCAATACTTCGGCGCGAATATTTCGGTGGAATAAAGAGATAGCGGGCAAATGAACGGTGCAACGTAGCTGCAATCACGCTGGGGAAATCGAAGGGGTGTGAAACGGTTACAGACGCGTTCAGAGGGAACCATGGAGGGATGGGAATAAAGCGGGCGAGAGCAGAGAGAAAAACAACCGGAGCAGAGAAAGGAAACAACACCGGCACCGAGATACAGATCGTCCTATTTGGCGGAACGATTTGAACCGAACAAAGGTGGAATTAAGGGAGCTGATTGAGAATATGAGACAGCTTTTTCGCGTTTCGCCTTGGAGATATCAAGATCTCGAGAAATTTTTGTTACTCTATTCGAGAAGAAGCAGAAGCATTTTTATCCTGTCGATCCGTGAAAATATTTTAAATGGTAACGCGAAATTTCATCGTTTCGTTACGATGTCGAAACTGTTGCAGGAACAAAAAGTATTTAACCGTTACAGTCAATTCCTGATTGCTTGAAATAAAACAAACAATTGTGGTAGTATTAAATTTAAATTGCATCTATAGATTTTTAAATAGGAGGTAAACCGCAGAAATAACTTTCTTCGGTGAGTGAAAGTTCGGTTTCTCATGAATATCGTGAACGACTAATAACCCATAAAGCGTACCTACTAATTGTAAATTCATTTACTGTAGCGGGTCCTGTCTTTCCAGGTCCTTTCTCCTTCGTGCTCTCTCCCGCTTTTATTTCCGAGGATCTTAGACATGCGATTAAACTCGGTCTGGTAGGCAGGAAAGAAGAGGCAGATGAAACAGAGAGAAACGTTGATAAAAGAAGGCCCGGCTGATTCAAACGTCAATCCGAATGCCGCTGATGAAAACCGCACGCAGAACAGGCGTTCGCTGCAAATGGCGTAGGAAATTTGTTTCTGTTATCGCGCACGGCTATCGCGGCGTCACTCCTCAATGCATTGTCAAAACGAATCACTGTCTATAGGATCGATAACCTATTTCCTCGGCAGGGCTTCCCGATTATCCGCGTGTTCGCTCGCAGACTGGAAATTTCACCGAATAGCCGCACAAGTCAACGCGTCGCGTCGCGTAAAAACTAACAACAGCTTAACGTTGCATGAGCCGTAAGATCTCTGCCAAAAGTTTAAGAAACGTGATAAAAAGTCGTGTCCAATAATTGAAGCGATAAACTTTTACGAAAAATTATATTTACACAGGGTTAAGGTTTATAGCATTGTTCGACATGATCACAAGGAATTTTCAACATATAATTTCTAATATATAGTATTGCCACTTTTTATAGAATTGTACCTGACTAGCAAGTGTCTACAAGTCCTACAATTTGTACTTTTGCTCATTACATATGTATATTTATTTTGTATCTTAAATAATATCGTCGAAGTTGATATTTTCTAAAGGCTCGTCATTAAATATCGATCGATACCTAGGCATTACATTAAATTTTCAGTTGATATTATCATAAATCAACTGTTGATTATTGCATCGTGTATTGCCTATAAACTGTATTTAAACAAGTCAGCCGGTCAATGGCAAGTCGGTGCAATTTGGTCACGAGGATTCGCGTGTGAAGCCCGGGTTTTCAAACAGATTTCGCAAACAGCGCGATATGGCTCGGCAAATTTTCAACAGCGTCGAGGAAAGCGTTCACGGTTGGGGTTCCTAAACAGCTGACAGACAGCGCACCGACGTGCAGCACCGCGCCGTGCCATACACGCCAGCTAGGGATGGCCAGAAAGGGTGAAGGGAGAGACAGAATTGTTAATGGAAAGCCATTGTTCTCTAATCAAATCATTTGCTCGGCAACGAGAAGGGGCGCGACCGTGCACGAGTGAAGAGAGTCGATCGCGAGCGAAACGAAGAAAGATAGTGGCCGTTCCATAACGGCGCGGCGGCGTAAAGGCGGAACGCGATGGTAGGTGTGCGTACGATCACCTCTCGCACCTACATATGCGCATATACGCATATCTATGTTCCGCAGACTTATGCATTTTATACATTTGCCGACTGGAAAGGCTTTACTCGTGTGTCTAATCAAAAGGCCGGCGCGATAAAGTCGCTTCGGACGTTTGAAAATAATGAATAGCGGTTGGCTCGATATTGAAATTTAAATCGAATACTGAATAGATGATTAATCTTACTTTGTGTTCGAATCCATGTGGTGATTTGCAATTGTTCGCTGGTTGTGTCGTTACTAAAATTATACAGCCTCGAACTCTCTATAAACTTGTCCCCCTCACGTTAATTAAATAGAAACCTCTATAATAACTCTACAAAATTATTGTTTGGTACTATCGTAGCAAATCGATATGGCAAAATTTGCCTACCACAAAGTACAGTAGAACTTCTATTACATGAAAACGATATATGTATAATATAAACATAATACATACTTGGAATATTATATAAAAAATGATAGACTTGAAACCTTAAACATAGATAATGTGCAAAGCATTCTAGTACGAATTTTGTCTTGATTTTCTTAGCATAATTTTAGTCCAGTTTAATGAGTATTGACATCCTGCATTATCACGTTGCCATCAGAGTCTGCCACCTTAAATAAAGATACAATTCTAATTCTAATCGCTTGTTATTGTATTATATGAAAATTCTCTTATACGACCGCATTTGTCCCCTAATTAATACATAATGGAGGTCCTATTATACCAAAATCATAACATGTGCACGGAATTTGGAACCTTAGTACCGTTCCCACTCTAGAGAACGAGGATAAAATTCTATATTGAAACTTCGATCGTTCGAGTTCCCGAGACAATAACCATACAAATCGGAACGGATCGGCCGGTTGAACGATTCCAAGGGCGCAGTGGCAACAATTTTCAAACGGAAAATGTCCGGAACTCGCGCGTAATCATGTATACGGATACACGGACCCAGTGTGGCAGTTTGTAAACGACATTAAAGCTTGATTCCAAGCAAGTAACACATAGTACGCGCACAGGCACGTACGACTACCGGTAGTTATGTGGGCAGTCGCGATATCGGGGCTCGATAATCGTTAACGTTTGTTAACGATAGTTACGAAGTTACGCGGCTCCACTGCTGTTACGAGCACCTTAAATGCCAAACGAAAGGAAGCGGAGAACGTGAAAAAGCTCGGCAACAATTAACTTGGAGTATCTATTATTATTACACCTGACGTATATAAACTTACAAGAATTATTAAAAATTTCATTGACCTCTTATTTAAGTATGAGACCTCGACTGATGTGTCGCACATTAAGGTCAGGTCAGTATCATTGTAAAAATTACTAAGGATTTGATAATTTTTTGAGATCTTGGAATTATTGATTTACTCGTGTAAACGTAGTATTCAATTTTTGAAGGATGTACTATTTTAAGTTTCTGCATATTTGAACTAATATAATCTATGATCTAATTGTTCAGAAAAACGCATATTATTGTTTCTGAGCGAATGGTCGGAGACTACAGCCCGACAATTAAAGAATGAAATTACGACCGTGAAACGAGGCAACATTTTCAAAGATTATTACGAGAACTTCCTTTCTCATCCGCGAAGGCAAGACTTCGACATCAAATCCAGTGGAAAGAATAACACGGAACAGCTGTAAGCGCGTAGTGCAAAGTCGCACTATTGTTAAAGCTACGCTGCTTACAACGTGTTTCCGAGAAAACGGTAGGCCGCTCGCGAAATATGTACGTACGTATTTAAAGTGTCGGATATATTCGGCTTCCAAGAACGAGAATGACATCATTCTGTGTGAAACGAGAAGACGACACGAATACAGTGAACTGATTGTAAGTATGCCAGTCTCTCTAGAGTAGAGTCTAGGGTCGACTACGACTGATAACAGACCGCTAATATCCACGAGTCGATAGTCGTTAGGGGGACGCTAACAGCCAACGAGAAAGGACGAGCAGTGCATACCACAATCGTTCAGGCAAGTCAGACGAAAGAAGATGGGGTATAAAACGAGTAAAGCCTATGAGAGAGAAAGAGCCATTGATCATGAAATCTCATTTCTAGTGAAATGGAATGTGTATACATATTGTGAACATGCACACTGTTTTTGGAAAATTCTATTTATGATTGCAAACTGATTTGAAGAGATCGACAATATTCAAAATAATATTTTGTTAACATTATTGCGGGTATTATATTGAGAACTCTATTATACTAGCTATTTAAAACTCTATCCCATCTCGCGGCTTGATTTGCATTGACTTCTTGTATAGAATTCAAAATGTATAGAATAGAAATATTTTATAAACGGAAACCAAGTCATGAAACTTGAAAGATATTGAGTATTTTATAAATACACACTTTACGCTTTTTCACCCCCTTAGTAGATGATTGAGCAAAAAATGCTGAAATTCAGTTTTACGTATTTATTTAAATACCCTTTATGAACGAAGACCGAAGTTGACTCATGAAATTTGAACAATATTGAGAAATACGTAAAAACGCGTTTCACCCCAGTAATACAATCACAATAATAGTAAGATTATGGTGTTTTAAAATATTTGACTGAAATCAATAATTATCCCATTTAAAAGGGTTTGAGTAGATATAAAAAGAGGGGTACGTGTGCGTACGCCCTTCGCAGCGAAAGGGTCAAGACGTCGAGACGTCGCCGTGGTAGACGGTGCTGGGTCACCGTCGACGAGCTTAGCGTGGGAAGCCGAGCAGCACTCTTTAACGATCGCCACGCACACACACGGAGGACCGGGGGGGAATCACGTACGTATGTGCCCGTGCAAATGCAATAAAACACACTGGGACACTGGGCGCACGGGCAGAGAATTGTTCCAGTGCACCGACTGTATACGCATTTCGCGAATACCCTCGTCTAGTCAAGCTGGTCGCTGACACGTATCGGCCATACCGTGCTGCTGACTCTGTTCAATGATCACATTTTCGTCACTGAATAATCATCATAGAATCCCGTGACGCGACGCGACGGTTGCAGGATGTGTGCTGTGATTTAATGCGCGCGAGAGCTTGTTCCAATTTTAAATTTCGGTACGAATCAATGAATTGCGGCGTCGTCGCGTGTCATTTTCAATGACTAGATATTTTCGCAGATGCGGCAGTAAAAATTAGTTTTAGTCAATTCAATATCCAATGAAAGAGACAATATTTAAAATATACAAATAAATGTATAAAATGAACACGTAAATAATGTGAGACACATGTTTTTTTTTTTATATCAAATAAAATTGTTTTCATTCGGTACAAAATTTATTCCCTTTTCTATGCCTTAGTCGCCTTTCTCATTATTGTTCCCTATCTCGTTTGTCGATTCAAAAGGTATCTTTGAACTCTTGATTGGTTCCTTGTCGAGTTTCTATATTACTTAATCGGACAAGCAGAAGAAACGGTCGACCGAATAGATGGATCGAGACTTTTCATTCATTGGATAACTCCCGAGACACTTGAGCTACTCGGATTGACGGTAAATCGTGTTTTTCTCGATGAATAATGGTTAAATTATCTTGAAAACTTGAGATTTTTCGATGAAGAGAAATTATTTTCCAATAAATCGATCGCCTTCATTCGCGTTCAGTAAATTAATCTAACAAGTTTTTTTTCATATTGCATAATTACCATCATTAACCACAATAAATGGTTTTTAATAGAACAATACTGGAGGAACGAAAAAGTTGGTGGTTCTCGTATTAAGTAAAATACTATCAAGTATTATAAGAATTAAAAATTATATTTCTGTTGCCAGACATATGCTTTTTCTCAGTTGCATAATGTCCAAAGTGTTAAAAGATAGACTACACGGAATGCATTTATTGGTCAACCGAGCGCGTGCAATAAAGAGGAAAATAAAACCACGGTAAAGTAATACATAGCTAGATGTAAAGTCGGACGCGTAAGAAATATCAGAAGCGTGTTCCCAATTTTAGAGGGTTCAACGACCTGGCAGCTCGTTTCCACACGCCTCCATGATACTACCGGTGGCTAAACTTTCTCCGTAAGCTTCGTTTTCGACGAGAAACCAAGAGACTATACGTAGGTATTGTCGATTAGAAACAGGCCAGGCCGGAAAATTAAAAGCACCGTCTTGAGGTTTTCCCGTTCCGATAGTGACCTGAAGATTATTTTTCCCGAGATAACACGATGCTTCCTGTTACAATACTACTGTCTAAAAACTTATTCCATAAGCATTTCATTTAATATTTTCACTTTAAACACAACGAAGTTCACCTTGTGTTTCAAAATACTAAAAACTTAGTAGACAGTTCTACTGAAGTACAGCTAAAAAGGACAACAATAAAAATATGTATGTCAAGCTTTTGTGAAAGCAAAGGATTATCGCCAATGCTACAAATGTTCTGTTACAATTTAATCCTCTGTGCAATATACCTCGTGACCTCATGTAGTTTCCTTTCACTTAAACAGAGTTCAGACACGAGGCTATTGATACGTGGCTATAAAGAATTTTGTCGAAATCCTTATTATGCTAATCAGCTTTCCAAATGAACAGTTTTCTACTAACATTTACATTTCATCCATAAGGCTTAAATAATCAAGTGTTAACGGGAATTCATTTCGAAAGGTAAACGTTACTAAATATTTTTGAATTAAATCGAAGATTTTACAAGTTCAGTTGTTCTTTGACAATTTTGATATCTCAGTGAAGCGAGGTAAGACAGATGTACAAATTTGCTAACGTATTATAAAGTTCAGGAGCTGAGCACATTTCAGTCAACGTGCATACATTATGCAGACTTTACTTATCTTTCCAACCGTTTCGTACGACTGTCTAAGAATAATCGAAATATTTCAACGACGTCAAACCGTCAAAGCGAATGTTAAACCTGTCGGTTCTCGTCTCTAGCCAACGGCTAACAACCGTAAAAACAATTGCCGGGGAAAACGAACGATACTCGTATACACGGCGGAATCGCAGAACTGGTTGCTCCATTCTATGACATCTGTTACTGATTTCAGGCAACGGTCAGTGGCCATAAATTCTCAAACTATTTAAGCCAGCGGCGTTACTCTCGGCCGGGATATTCTCACGAAAATTGCCGGCCGCGTACGTAAGATACCCGCGGAAACATTTCGGAGCACGGGTTCGTTGTACATCGGCCGTGTGCTAAATATATACATATGCATTCTCGGTTTACGTTCGACCACATCCTGTTGCGTGAACAGATAAACGATTGGAACGGCGAGCCGACAATTTTTTTTCAACGGCTCGGTGATGCAATCGGCTGCCACCGTGAATATAAGCATTTCACCTGCAGATATCTAATTTAATATGCTTACGATATTAAATCTGCTTACGATATTAAATCGACGTCAAACCATTTTATCG
>NW_017140723.1:202009-212682 GCF_001652005.2 Ceratina calcarata
TACTAATAGAATTAGCTTTCATTTAAATGTGGAACTTTATTACAAATCAACATAGTGATTCTTTTGATGAGTAAAGATAGAAGAAAAATTGGAACTACATTTTCGCAAACTCCGATCGATTAAAAATAGGTATCGACAACCTAAATCTGTCTCTAAAAGATTTATTATTTAAAACATTTAAATATCCTTCGTGGAAAATGTAATTAAAATTTCGCTGTTGGCAACACTTTAACAGTTGATTAAGTTAATCGGATGTATAATCTGTGAAAGTAACCCTTAAATGAAGTGTCGAACGAACTGTGTCACGCTGGCGTGACGTAGAGATCGACGGTGTAACAAATTTTTCCCGGGCCGATTCGCGCGAAATGAAGTTCGGGCATCGGTAATATCATTAGCGTCGCTGGCCGAGTCGTTTATCACAAAGATCCAATGTGATTAATCTGCCGCGTTCGATGGCGGCTATCGAGCCGCAACGGCAGACGGATTGGTATCTAATCAGTCACAGCGGTGAGTCACACGATGTCCTCGAGGCTGCGTTACACCGCCCTGATATATGGTGGGTTTTCGCGCGTGCCTCTCGGAATTCCAAACTGGCCATAAAGGAGAACACTATGCGCTCCGACCGCACCGCGCTGCACCGTGAATTCGCGA
The DNA here is from genome assembly GCF_001652005.2 of Ceratina calcarata. Classification (NCBI taxonomy): domain Eukaryota; kingdom Metazoa; phylum Arthropoda; class Insecta; order Hymenoptera; family Apidae; genus Ceratina; species Ceratina calcarata. The sequence goes on from NW_017140723.1 coordinate 202,661, forward strand.
CTAACGAAATAGCACAACAGACCAAATTGTTTCGACTAATAAAAAAAAAAAAAAAGAGCTCCGTAGTTAAACGGGAAAATGAATGATAATAGAACTCTTGACGCGTAGTTGGCCGAAGTCAAGATTATACGATTACGTAATCGGTGTAAATATACGCGTACGTGCGACTGTACGTATCACGTTTGCTCCATTTTTCGTTTAAAAATCCACGCTCTGGTTTGTACAATATTTTAAGACTAGAACTACCGGCCTTCTTTTTATACGTGTATTTCTCTATCAAAACCAGTAATTTTGATAGTTTTAGTGTTAAACATGTCATACATTTATTTATAATCTAAGATCTTCCACTTTCTTTCGCGTAATAATATTATCTACCAGGATATTTCCTTCCTCGACAAGAAGTCGGAAATGACGAAATCGTAAGAGGAAAGCGGCGGTGTTATCGATAGAGGCTCGAAATCGGTGACCGTGAATTTCTCCTTCAATTCCCGGGTGTATCTGCCGATTTAAATTCAACAGCCAACCCTCGGGAGCACACGGAAGAAATCCTTTTCGCGCCTCATATTCTTCGAACTTAACGCCTCGCGGAGCCCGGCTTCATCATTCTTAACAGACGGAGCGTGAGATCTCGTGGTGTAACGCCACTGTCCTCGAAACCCATTAACCCCCGCAAGTCCCCGCGATAACTCCGTCGGCCCACACCTACGCCGTGCCGTGCCACAGTTCCCTCTCGAAGCGATTTCGTTCTCGGAACGGCTGAACCGTTCTGAATAATATTCGCGGGACAGAGACGGAGAGAATGGAGTCGAACGTAGCTCGCGTAACGAAAGACGTAACACACGCGTTAACCCTTTGTGACGGTATACCGAGCTGGACACGACGTATTATATTTCGTTCCCGTACGTTTTGTTCTTGCCGTAGAGAACGCATGTTCATTATGCGAGAATGTTAATAAAAAATCATAACGCAATTCAAATGATTTTTAAATAAATTCAGGTAGAAGTATCGCATGTCTGTTTCTTTCTCAAATGCTACGCTTTTAAATTATTAGACGAAATTTGATATATTACTTACACATTTCATATTCACTGTCATTTCAAATTCTTTTTATTACGCATCATAAAATTTCTCTCTGTGACATTTCATATGGACGACCGTTGCAAGAGAACTACTGAAGTCTGCATTTCAACGAAATATGGCTTGACTAAAATTTTAGTTAAAGTAAAATATCGTAGATGATCGATTAACGAGAAGGATAAGTTTTCGTGACTGTTACGTGGATGTATGGGTGTCCGAGATTTTTACGATTGATATGAGAGATAGGAAAATATTGGTTGAATCGATTTCGAGTTACCTATCGTGCCAGGTTTCGATACGGTAGTAAAAAAATCGATAAACCCATTTACGTTTACGGAAATGTTACGTTCTCAATGCATGTTTCTCATCCATACTTCAAATAGATGACTATTTGTGATTTATTCTTCACGCGTGATTTATCCTTGTCTGTGTCTACAAGACTTTATAAAAATCATTTATCGTATTGGAAGTTTTTTGTTATCAATGTTTAAATGCGATATTTTGTGATGCACAGTAGATTCTGCATATGCAAATAGTATTCAGGGATGTAGAAAAATTAAAATGAAAGAAAATTGTCAACAAGCAATATGAATAAATATTTATAAACCGTAATAAAGAGCACATCCATTTTTTTAATTAATTCATAATTATTTAACAGCATAAAATGCTACCTGCAATTTAATAAATGAAGTGCACTGCACTCGCGAAATGAATATTTTATTTTCAAGTTTTCGACGAAAACGGAAATGCGCAACGGATCAGGTCAGCTGCGATATTTAATAAAGGCCGAACTATTTATTTTTAACAGGCGTGATGATCACGTCGCCTGTTTCAATATCGAAATTAAATAAAAACACAAAAAGAAGCTTTACAGCGTCGACGGTTTTTCTTAATTGAAACCTTTTACTTCTGCTATCTTTCCCTTTGCGAAGTTTTTTTCTTAACTTTCGCCTATCAATAAAGAAACATGAAACTGCTCGTTATTTATCAGCACATTATTAAATACTCCTTTCGCCATTACTGTAGATGCATACTACAAAGTACATCAAAAAATATACAAAAGATCTGAAAAATTAATATCTTCTCCTAATTAATTAGAAATATTTTTTATCAAACGTTGTAAAAAATGCTAGAAAATTTACAATCGAACAACGAATGCAGATTATGAAATCTGCTTACCAAAACCAGCGAGCATTCTTCGAATCTGTCAGTCTCAGATCTTTATTCTACGGAGTTATCTTAAATAAATAATATACGTTAACATATTCCGAATATTTTAAGTGTTATAAATTATATTCGAGACTTCGAAATTTCTGAAAGACGGAAACACCTTAAAGGGAGAGAGGACGTTCGCACGAACCAGAAAATTGACATCATTCACAAGACATTGTTGCCCATTAATACTACATATGTTACTACAATATTGTATATTTGTAATCGGGAACAAAAAAGTTGTTAAACATCGAAACTCCCCTGTGACTTTTTACCTGCGAATATTTAACACATAGTTTTATGAATAGTACATGGATACCCTATTTAAAATGGAACTCCTCCAGAATATTTTTTCATCAGTACAGAAGTTTCCCAGCCATATGCCGTATCACTACGGAATAATTATCGCGCATAGTTCGCATAACATTGCCAGGTTCAATTTTCCTATTCATGAGCATCAAGTTTCTAACATTGTCCTCGCAGCGCGACGTGGTTGGCTTTTCGAGCGCGTGGTGTTATGGAGATTTACAATTGTCGTTTTGCCTACCCCGTAAACGAAGCATTTTCGGTAGCAAACGATCGCAGTTAAACGTATCCTGGAACGCCGCCGGGGAACATTTAAGGGAGCAACGGTGAAATTTTCGGCCGATCCGCTCGGATACGTTGCTCACCGCCAACAGATATCGTCGGGATAATGGCGTCGTTTTATACCGTGCTGATATATCGTGGCTAACAATGTATTCAGAATCGTTGTGTAGACACACCGAATAGAGAACCACCGCCCGGGCCCGCGTCGCATCGTTTTTTCCGCCACGGATGATACCAGCGTAGTCGCGAGGTAACAATGATCATGGCCATGATCTTCCAGGCGGGAATAAACGCGGGCTAGAAGACGAAGCTGCTGACAATAACCCCGTTGACAATACACGTTATCGATGGTACCGTTTGGACGTTGATAAATTATTATCATCGAGTCGGTGAGAAATGATGAATATGTAGTACATATTATATGAAATGGAATTCTAAATACAAGGAGAACACGAAGTAATTTACTTTTTCAAACATCAATTCGGGACACTTATTCTCGTCTATTTATTTTTTATTCTATCTGCCTAACATTTTTAATGCTCAATTAAAATTAATATTCTGATCAATCATTGTCGAGTTCCTGTCAATCGGAATTGCGAAAGATATTAAATCGATGAATGAAGAGTTCGATTATTTTGATGGTTCTTTTCAGTTTTTTAGCAGTCTCGATTTTAGCCTCCCTTTCCAAGCACAGTTGCAGTTAGGTAGTGTACATAATGGGGAGGAGCTCGCGAGTGGCAAATCAGTAATGAAAACGCATGGTCGAGAAATTTCGCAGAGCCACCGGCTCATAAACCCATCTTTTTCACGGTATCGGTCGTGTGGCCAGACAATGGGTCGTTATCGGCACGGGAGAAATTTCCTCCCCTTTTCGTACACGCATTCGTGTAATAACATCCAATGAGTTTCTATTTTCCGCGAAAACCATACTCGTAATACCACTTCCATGACCCACTCGTATTCAAAGAACAACGGATGAATAAAAAAAAATATATCACGAAGATTACGTCTTTACATAGCGGCAAAATCATGAGGACAAGGAATAAACAAACATTTTATGATCACATCTAAATTCATAACGCAATGCAATCTTGCATTGTTTCAAAACTGGAGTTTTGAAGATGCGTATTAATGGTAATTATATAAAAGCATCTTTTGAAAGTAACTGTAAAATCGCAAGCAGTACACGATAACCAGTAATGTCATACATATGTAAATACATATGTATAATAATAAAATAGTAGAAAAAACTGAAAAAAGCTAGCAAGTTCAACAATTACCATTACAATTCTATATAGACTACTAAAATGTAATACACAAAATACAGAATAATTATGAACAGAAATAAAATGTTATTTGTTTAATTTATGTTGATCAGCCGGTTAGATTTATCGTTGTACGACATTTAATTAGGACGAAGGCTAAGGCAACGAGAACGACAACGTCGTGGAATAAGGGAACGACACGGAATGCACACAGGCACACGTGTACGTGAAAGCAAGCGGCTTATAGAGTGCGGGCATAACAGGATTTAAGCCACTGTAAAACCGGTCCTCCCACTGGATACCGGCGACCGAGAGCGAAAGAGAGGCCAGCTACGGTCATCGCGAAAAATCTTCGCTGTTTTCTGTTCGCGTCGAGTCGCGTTGCGTCGCCGAACTTTGCTCGCAAAAAACTTGCTCTCACTGTTCCCCTTCCTGCCCGTAAGACCTCTATACTAGCCCGGCCCTCCGCTCCGTAGAGAGTTTTGTTCAGTCTCGAACGCGGCTATCCTTTCAAGTCCTTTTCGCTGAACCATTCTTTGCCCACCTATTTCCCTCTCCTCGATTTATTCGATTCTGTCTGGCCGGGCGCCGATTTAACGAATCGATTGAATTCTTCGTTTAACTTTGATCGACGGTTTTTTAATTGCGAAGATAATGAGCACGTTGGTTTGATAGGGGTTCGATGACGAAATACCTAGCTGGCTCTACGGGTTAAGATTAGACGTTCAGAAGGGATTTTAAATGTCCTTTTTCTAGGCTCAACTCGACTGTCACTTCCTACTAATCCTAATTCCTAACAATTCCTGTCTATCAAATGAATTTTTTCAATCTGAATTATTACATTTCTCGTAGTTATCATTCGAAAGAATAAAACCACGTGGTTTGACGTTATTATAATCCGTTAGAATGCCACGTGATCTCACGTGAACAATTTTTCGCGATTGTTAAGGAACAAGAAGTCAGCATCGAACTAAGTTCATGGTGATTCAGAACACGCGGAAGCAGCGTGTTCCGCACCGCTATAATTTCCGCAAGGTGACGAGTCGCGGGTGCGACGTCGGAATCGAACGTTCGTTCACCGAGGAGGGTTCTCCGATATACAACTCGAAGTTTGAGAGAACGAACTATCTCCGGCGCGCGGATCTTAATATAAATACATACATATACGTGTATAATATAGATGCGGTTGCACACATAGTTACGAATAACTAAAAATAAACTTTGCGAACCGTAAAAGACGACACAGCGGCTGTGGGCCACTTTCGAAGGGGGCAGCACGATATTGCATGGTAACTGCATAACAGTGTGCTCCGGTGCTCGCTGCGTTGAAGGTCACGAGTCGACGACTTCAAGAGAGCCTCAAGACCGGTTTCCTCCGCAGGCCCACATCGTCCGTGGTCATACAGGGTGTCCGTAAAAGTACATCGAGCGCTTGTGATAATAGCCCCACGTACAACCGTTGATTTTGAAGAAAAAACGAACCAGCGGACATTTTCACTCGGTCAACGATTGTTTCAAATGATTTTGATAATAAATTTATTACCACAGTGTCTAAGAATTAATCATTTTTTTTAAATGAGATGAAACAGGCAGTACACGATTTAACCTCTCGCTAATTAAAGGAACATGTAAATGGTAACAAAACTACGGAGGATGTAGTAATTATTTAATCTCCTAGTTTAATCAGTATTCAGGATGATTTTTTGTTTCATTATGTCTTCATTGTGTCTTCACATTGTAGAATTATTATGCATAGGATAATATTCTGAACTTCCTGTAAATTGCAGGTATTAAAATAAAACTTCCAAGTATGAACTTATTAGTCGACGGAACATTAATATTCTAAATTCTAACAAATTTTTCCATCGTATCTATTAAATTGGATTCGAAAAATTTGGTTGGTAAGCCATCGTTGCAATAGAATGATTAAAATTACATTTTGTTTGATCCTGTTTCTCAGTTTTTCACAAGAAATGAAAATTTCAGAGATCCCATTAACTAGATAACCATTCCAATTACGCAACGTATATTTTATTCAGCTGTTTCGAATTTCTAGCTCAGCTAGTTTAAAGCGCACTCGCAGTTATCTTCTTCCCCTATCTTCCCGCGAATATATTGTTATGGCGAAGGCGATGCAAAATGCGTTTCTCCAGCGGAAATTGCCATTTTTTTTTATCTCCGTTACGACCAAAACGTATAACATAGTGTTATTCTTATTGATTGTACTATGCATTTCAGAAGGAATAAAATTGAAATAGTACGAGAAACGAAGAAAATTATAAAGTCAGATGTTCGTGTCTGAAACATTAGAAGAATAAGAGAAGCTTTCTACACATTTTCACCAGATTTAAAATTACATTACAAATTTTTTAACAGTTACACTGAATTATTCTATACCAGCGAAAATTAAACGTCTAACTTTTAGACCACCCAAGAATTTACAAGTACTTTACACGGTGTATAATCTTGATAATCACATTACATGTGATTTTTTTTTAAAGACCTTTCAACGTAACTAATGCTAGCGATGTGAAAGTTAATAAATCTCAAATTGCAAATTCCCTTTTAAATTCTACGAGTTAAACGATTTCTATTTAATTCCAGTTTCGGTAATATGTAGGTACAGTCGTGCACAATACTAAGTGGACACTTCAGAATGGAATAACTTTTTTTTATATCAGATGAAACAATATATTTTCCTGTGGGATGCTAGGAGACTTAGCATACTACGTTTATTTACTATATCAATTTTTGCATATTTCGATTTGTCCAACTTTTTCATGCCTTCACTGATTTTTGTACATGCATATAACTATCTAAAAATGGGATATTTCAAATTTCTATTAGAGACATCCAAAAAGTAGTTGAAAAATTCGACGTTTACTTTTTTCTCACGATTCTGAGCAGTACAAGTTTTCAACCAATTTTTTGTAGACGTTACATAATAAATTAATACTTCTAATATTTTACAGAAAAATATATTTTCTTCGTTTAATATTGAAGAAGTTATTTTATTTTGAACTGTGTCTACTTAATATTGTCCACGACTGTAGGAAGATCGATCGAATGCAGTTTCCACGGGATGCGACGCGACGCGCCGCACCGGCGAGATTGAATCCCCGTACTTTCGAAAGATTCGATCGTGCGAAGGAAATCCTTCGACAAATGCACGGTCGTAAGTTATCGGAAGAGGACGGTCGCGTTTTATCGCCAGACAGATTCCGCTATCGGTAGTTCACCGATAATCATTATTCCAATTAGCTACTGTAATTACCAGCACGCAAACGAATCAATTATTATACCTGAACAGCCCCAGCCAATCTCGTCTTTCGTCGAACACCGATCTCCTGTGTCTCCTATGTCTTTCTACGTAATTACCATGAATTACGATCCGCGAAGGGATCATGTTCCCATTCAATTTGTCCGACACACCCGTTAGATCGTGGGTATACGTAATTTCACGCGATATATACATCCGCACATGGCGCAAATACATTTTAACGCTAAATGCAAGCAATATTGCAATAAAAATAAAATTAAAATACAGATGCCACTAACTTCCAATAGTGTCTGATAAATTGGACATTCAATCGTAAAACACGAATGCATCAAAAGCTTCGTTTTCCCTGTTTCCTATTAAACAATAAAGCTAAACTTCATCTTTCGATTTTGAGATCGATTGAAGTGAACCGTGGATATAATATTGATAAGTTATAATATTAATACAGTTCAGAATAAATAATGTTCAAAGCAGAATACATTCACGTGGCGTCACGAAGCGACACGACGACACGTTGTCCGAACCGTTTATTCCGAGCGTCGATCGGTGAATTACGATTTACGCGAATATGGCGAACGATAAAGTCATCGCAGGTCTCGGCCAGTACATATATCGAATTATAGCTTGGCGAACATTTACGCGCGCATGTCTTCCGCGAGAAGATACATATTGAGCGATGAGCATGAACGTTCGATCGAACAGATGATGAACCATTCGTGGCGTAATGTCCGAACGTAACGAAAACGATGTTGTGAATTAATTGATGAAGAAACGTTCGTTTCGAGTTTTGCTAGCATAGGACTTTCACTTCTAGAAGGTTTCGAGGCGAATTTTATGAACAAGACGAATGTATAAATAAATCTTAATAATCCTTCGACCATGTTTGTGGTATTTGCGAGGAAATCAACATTTATAGAATGAAGTTTGAATACTTTATATGCATGTGTTACCATACATTTCATATAATTGACAATAATAACCTTTGTAATTAGGAATAAAAATTTGATTGTAAAATTATTAATGAACCAAACAGTTTTATAGTACAGAAAACGATTTACTGCAGTAGGTATTTATCTAGAAAATATATACAATACTTTCTCCTGAAGGAAACATTTTTTAAATGTATCACGAATAGTAGTACATAATGTCAGGTAGTAATTGATGAAGAAGGACGCCTCTATTTCTATTGCTGGCAATCAGGCTTTCACTTTTCTAGGAACTATACAGACTGAGTCAAGCAAATGGAACAAGTCGCATTTATATCTTCCTCGTGAAACTATATTTATCAGAATATCCAAGTAATTACCAGCCACTTATTTCTCGTAATCTATAATATAAAGTTTTCATTACTTTCTAACTCTGGACACGTACGAAACGGCATTTCAATTTCGATAAAAACTGCATAGTGTATATTCTATCATTTATTAAAGATTTACAAGTCGGTATGACAGGTGAGTAGGGGATTGCTGATGAGTCCGGTTGAACCCAAGCCAGATTTTGACTTGCGCCTCTAACGATCAAACGTCAGAGGTATATCGACATTTTGAAGGGAGTAATAAAATGTTAGCGGAATCCTGCGATCTTCCTTTCACCTCGTGGAAAAAATACGAGAGGCCAGTTGACCTGAAGTCACGCGACTGGTACACGTCGCATTTTCTATCGTAATTAAACCTTTTAGAGGGAGCCTGATCGATCGTTCCTTCGAAACTCGAGACCGGATCATAAACGAAAGGTACTACAAGCCGGAACATGAGGCTGCCGCACAACCTCTCTCCTGGCAACATAAACCTCCTAAATCCTCCATGGACCCGGGGAACCGTTCCGCTGCCAGGCTATACCGGGACAAGTTTAGCAGCATGGTCGCTCGCAGTCAGGACTGCAGCTGCGACTCGCCTCGGTTACCGCAGCGTGTCCATGGCACCAATGAAATTTTCAACGAATTTTCTACCGAAAAACCAACACCGGGATAAGGGCTTTTCACGAAGAAAAATTTGTAAGAGAATTCGTTCCCCGGGAACCAGTTCCCCGGTTTTATAGAATGTCCTTATTACAACCAAGTAGTGCTGTAATAAGGAAGTCCCGAATGAACGTCTTCAATAATGTAGCATGGACCTTTTTATAGTTCGGAACTATGTACCTACGCTACGGTGTTATATTGGGTCGAGGTTTAGATTTTCAGGAAATTTTGGTCTATTGAATGCTGTATTAATCGAGAACAGCGTACTCGAGAACAATAACATAATACTGATTCATAAATCTGTCCTCGTGAATATTCAGACACACTTCAAATATAACTTCTTTAATATTGGACCAATGAACATAATTTTAATTTAACTTTATGTACCATACAAAGTGTAAAAATGTACATACATCAACAACAGTCGATATTTATTTTTATAGTGCTTGAATTTTAGTATTAATTATAGGTATGAAGACTAAACTTATCGATAGAAGAATTTTATTTTATTAAACGAGTGGATTATGATTATAAATGATAAATACACATCTTAAACTTGTATCGCTATAAGAATAAAATGATCTTCACAAAGTGTTGGCCAGATAATAAATTTTTTAATAAAGCTTCATTCTTATGGACAGAA
>NW_017140723.1:212819-215865 GCF_001652005.2 Ceratina calcarata
CAGTAATACTATATGACGTTGGGGTGCATTTTTAATCATCCGTATATTAAGGCTTCAATTGATTATCTTTCGAAAAACAGGTTATACTTCAACCTGAGGAGGTTTCGCAGTTTGACTCAAACTTGGAAAAACCTCGAGAATAATGTTTACCAGCTTTTACTTGAACTAACAGAATGAACTTTCTTTACAATTTCTTTCCAGTTCTTGCGCAACTCATCTCTGTTTGCATTCTTAATTATCATCAAATAAAAGCGAAAAACGGGAAGTTGTTTTTAATTCCGTGAACTCCTCGTCGAATTTCAAACGGAATCGTGTTCACTATTAATAGTGTTTACTGAACAATTTGTGGCTTTACAATTGCATTGTTTATCATTTTTCAGTTTATTAATATAGTTACTTCGGTGCAAACAGGTAGTTCCATTTTTTGATACAAAAATAATTTCAACATTTCAGGTAGTATTAATTCTGCACTGATGAAATTTTGATGAGGTTATTTACCTTTTAATATAATTTTACTTTTTGCCAAAATTGGAAAAAATGAAAATAAAATGAGTCAATGTATGAAATCATGAATAGGAATTAAGGGGGAAATTTTTCATCCATTATCGAAAATGGCTCGATGTCAATGATACGTAAACCCTTCAGTGGCTAACAGTAGCTGACAAAGGACAAAACAAACCCTTTGAAACCCTGTCTTGCGTCTTTGTGTTCGTGTAGATCGCCCTGAAATTTGATTCCGGTACGAGAACCGTCGGTCTGTAAAAATGAAGGATAATGCAGGGAGAAGTGGATATAAAAACTGCATCTTAAGCAAGGCTCAGTACGTATTATTCATACCAAAATTTATACGATCAAAAAGAAAACACTTTTTGTTTGCCTCTAAACAACCCTTAAGCTACGCGGAATGATTATAATGAAAGTAAAACACAATTTGCAATTTATATTTTAAAGTTCGAATTAAATTTTTGTTATCCTCAATTGTTTTCCTAATTCAATTCTATGACTTAAGTCTCCGGTGAAATAATATTATTAGTGGACGAAGTATCCCGACTTCGTTGAAAACTGTTAAAAACTATTGCGCTCCAATTTTTTTAAAACCCCTTCTGCTTATATTGCCAAAAACCAATAACACGTTCCTAAACAAAACCACAGAGGATAGCTCCAATTGTCTGGATCTAAAGTAAGTTCGAAGCGAAATTCGTCGGTGGCGGCGGCCACAATGGGAGCGAGAAGTTCTTTTGGAAAACGACCCGAATGCATCGTGTGCAACCGATTGCGATCGCTCGACCACGTTTTCGAACGACACGATCTGAAAGTTAATATTTGCCGTGCCACCCCTGGCCACCCGTCGCCACCGCCTACGCTCGGACACAAAGTCGCTTGGCCTGCGATATCGAAGTCCTATACCGTCCGAGAGCGCGACACAAGTTTTCAAACGGTCGCAAAAAAAAAAAATTTCATCCACGTGGCTTTTAATAAATAGATTTACGGTAAAAATGAGATATTCGTGTACGCGAGAATTTTATTGGTTTTATAGTCACGCGTTTAGACGTTTATCGGAGCTCTATCTGCCCTACAATGGGACAATTCTTGATAGCCGAATATATACACGTGGGATTCCATCGAAACGCGTTCCATTATCGCATCACCGAAACGAACGGTTTGAAATGGCCGAGATCTGTATGGATAGGACATTCGTTTGCAGAGGGTCGTCATTGTGAGGAGAGCGAGGCTCTCCAATCCTCAGCTTTATGGATCGGACGGCTGCGAATTTTGCCGGCGGCCACATTCCCGGAGGGCTCGTTTAATTTTTAATTAAGCCCACGGAGCGCCGTCCGTACAACCGTGTCGAAAATCTACCGGGTGTTTCGTCTCGGAACGGCCGGATTCTCGGTGCCGCGGATTGGCCTTAAAGCGGCCGTTAAAGTTGGAGCAATTCGCTCGAACCCGGGTGCGCAATGTTTCAGAACGACGTTCTGAATGGAAGAACTGGAAATTGGTTGAGGAAACCGTGAATACTTAACGGCTTTGGCGAGGCCCGCCCGATATTAGGTTCTTACATAAGTTTTGAATATTGAGATTTCACTTTTCGGTGGAAGGGATTTATTTCGTTAATTTTCACCCTGCTACGATCTTCGAGGATTAAAAAAAAAAAATGTTTTTCCGTAGCGAATTTTTCCCGCGCGATGGGGCCAAACAAAAACCAAACCCACCCAAAACAATGCGAACTTGCAAACCCGTCCACCCACGTACGACCGTGTCCGTGTGCAGTCACGCACATACACGTGGAAGAAAAAGTAGATAGATAAAAGGAGCAAAAACAACGAAGCGTCCGAGAGTCGAAGAACTGATTGTGAGAATCGTGAACCCTCTCTTTCTCTCTCTTTCACTCCCTCTACCTCCTCTGTTTAACGTTCGCTTTATAGTATGCGAAGGCCAGATATTCGAGGACGTATTTCCGCAGGGTAATCTGCAATCCCCTATGTTCCTGCTACCGGCGCCATACGCCTCGAGCCCGTTCGACTAAATAGGAATCGTATAAATGGGTCATTCGTTCACGAAAAAGGGGTACCAGTCCGATTCGTTGAAAAAGGAACACGGAAACCGACTTTCCGCGATCATCGAATTGACCCAACTAGAAATTCGACTTCCTTTCACCTTTCCTCTCTTTCATTTCTATCCCGCTCTTTTGTTTAGTAAATTTAATTGTCTCTTGCGTTTTAAGAAACTCCCTTAATGAACGTTCTCGCTGTCGCAACCGGATAACCGGATCGCCGTGATTTCCCTTGAAATGGGATGAATAGTGCAGAGATCGTAACAAATGTTGCTTACTTGGGCAATTCTCATTATCCTGCTACTTCCCGCAGGAAAATATATTTATAAATGAGTTCGTAGCAGTGTAAGGTTGCGATGCAAGAGCAAACAAAGGTACAATTAAAAGGAAATTTTATTGTAAACGAAAATTCAGGAAAACGAGTTCTGAAATTTTGTTCTACATTCCAGATCATTCAGAAATAGGGAAACGAAAAATAGATTACCTAATGAG
>NW_017140723.1:218355-225324 GCF_001652005.2 Ceratina calcarata
AACGTGAAATTCGATTCAACTAATTGCCATCTATTATTTTTAATTATGTTTCAAACATAGAATTCTATTCAATTATTATTCTCAATTTATGCACGACTGAAGGACAAGTCTAAGTAATTAAGTCAGAAAAATGGTTTCAAAAATTTGAATACTCAGCATGCCCGTCCCCTAAGGAACGGAGGAACTAAATGTACTAGAGGGAAATATGCACATATATTTACTAAACGGAGGAGAATGAGAAACATTTTCGTCGGGGATAAATTCTCCCGATGGAGGAGCCGAAATATTGAAACGTCTGGGAGGGAAAGAAGACTTCGATCTTCGGATAAAAGTTCCTCCGTGAAATAGACCATGGTTTCAATACGACTTTGACCGTCGCGGTACCTACTCGAGGACGGCGCTCAAAGGATCGGAATCGAGCTGGGTCCTGCAAAGATATTCCGCGTTATCGGATCGTGTCCTCGTAGTACGTTTGCGACGCTGACTTTCCAGAGCTGCGAGGGTCGATGGAAAAAAAATTATCAACGACGGCGCGACAGGTCGGGCCGGGAGGGAGAAATGCTGCAGAGAGATCAGAGACAAACTGTAGTATTTCAGGGCATCATGGACTAAAGCTATTATCGAAAAAGGATTCTCCGACATATCTCGTCTTACCAACTTTGCTTACTGTGCCACTGCAACTTTTTATTTCTCCAGCTGCCTACATCCTATTGAACTCTTTCTTAACAATGTACATACTTTATTTATAAATTACTATATCAGGTTTATAACAACAATTAAATTGATAGAACAGTTTAAAAACAAAAGTTTGCTACACATTATAGCCAATGTAATTTAAGTTAAAGCAAAACTGGTAGTAATGTATAAATATTTTGATGTGTATGAAAATTTCTGTCAGAATGGTGAAGTATGTTTATAATCAGAAGTTATAATGCAGCTTTAAAAAACGGTATAAAATGAAGGATATTCCAGATCCTTCAACCATAATGTAGTTTAAACCAGTTAACAAAAAGTTTGCAAATTGTCTGTAATTCGTTCAGTATAATAATTTATTTAGTAATTTCATAAATTGTTGTGCTGAATATTTAACTACGAGTTCATTTATTGTAGCTCTGTATGCAAAATAGAAAGACTCTATTTGGAGGTCTGTGTGTGTAAGTGTACGTGAGACTATTAATTGTGCGACATACATAATTAGCGACCGAAGAGAGGCAAAGTTCTACAGCGGACAGAGAATTGCGGACATACCCATTTCATTTGTAACAAACTTTTGTTGTATCATTATAGTGATCTAAAAATCAGAATACTATAGTTTTTATAGATCACCTACGTCAGAATTATCATTCACGTAATTCTATAGTAAAACCAATAATCTTAAATAACGTAGCAAGTGCATAGACTCGTTCTTGTTACATCATCCTTTTCAATCCAACGAATCTCTTATCAAAAACAAGTTCTTTAGCATAGAAAGAGTGTGAGCGAGGAACTAGAACGTCCGGAATGAAATTCACGGCGTCGAACATTGGAAAAGCGGCGCGTACGCTTAATCGCCCAAATTAAGAATTATAGCACGCCGCGCTATAGTACAGTGCAGCCATCCTTTCCTATTCCTCTGACCCGAAGGAGCCAAGACCTCGGTGGTAATAAAATACGTTGGCGGGCCCGCCTCCGTCTTAGAACTCTTTGCTCCCTCGCGTTAGAAGGTGCCGCGATGAAAACGTACAGTAACGAGGGGAATGTCGGAGAGACATTGTCTTGTTTCGTCTCGTCACTGGTGAAACTGGCTCTACCGGAAATTAAAATCGCCAACCAGTACTTCCCGGGCATCACCGAGCATCTACTCTACTTGTATTCAAGCTAACGGATTGGTAATTTTTTTTATGGGATAGTTGAATCAGTCTTTCATTTGTTCACATCAATACAAATATCTTTGTACATTTGACAAATACATTGTACATCTTCAGTGAAGAATATGAATTAAGAAAATTTGGTACTGTTCAACCTTTCTTTTATTGAGGAACGCATACCTCTACTTTCCGAAGGGACATTGATCTATCGAGACGTACTTGTTCTCGGAATAAAAAATTCTTCCCATTCCGCCAAACATCATCTTGCGAAAAAGTCGGGCCACAGAGTTTGCGCGACGAGTTTTACGCTGGCAAACAAGAACTCATTTGTCTACGAAACTTCTCCACTTTCTTCGAGCACGTTATATCCGTGTATGTATAGCAATATCGACCTTTTGCAGCACCTTAGAAGTTAATCGGATTTAGCATCGTGCCGCGCGCGTACAGGCATGATCCATGGCCCAATAAAATATATTTCCAGGAAATGTATAAGGCAACTTTTGTGCGAGGTATCGATCGGAGACCGCCGGCTACGCTCGCGGTTTTATGTCTCTTTCGATGCTACCGAAGGAATCCGGCTCCCATTTTCCCGTATATATAATTTCATTTAAGTTAAGCCACGTCGGCGATCATTTTTGCGCAACATAAAAACAGGCCGAAGATCTGACCACGCCGTTTTCGACTAGCTTGATTACGAGCGGCCCGGTCGGAGGCTAGGATTTTAAACTTAACGTTTTACGACGTGACTCCGTTCCACGTAGAAGTTCCATCTAATGGGACCGAGCAACCGAAACGACCACAGTTTACCGAGTGAGAAATTCTTTTTGGATGCAAATAACTTCAACCGACGTACGTATCTACGTACACGCGTGTGTACACGCTAATTTCGTATGTGCATGTGCAAAAGTTTAACCGTCAGCCAAGAACGTGATAGCTATGTGCAAAATGTGTTTCATCTACCAGATGAGGCTTAAGACACTCGGAACTATTTATTGTATAAGCGTTCTAGTAATATTAAAAAGATTCCTATACAAAATACAATTAACAATATAACCCTAGGCAACTCTATACATACACACTTCGTGTTACAAAGAATAAGAGTTATTCAACTGTAAAATAAGGGAGGGTTGAATTCTTATTTCTTTGTGTCGTACTTTTATAAGTAGCATAGTACGCGAGACGTTATCGATTAAATCGTACCAGGTGCAGCACGGGCGAAAATACGAGGCAAAGTATTACAGAAAAATGGTTTGTACAATATGTCGTATATAGCTAAGGTAATAGCGAAGCCGAGTGATTAGTTTTAGAACATGCAAACATAAATTGAAGCAATGAATTATTTTTCATAAATCCGAGTCACTTAAAGTTTACATAAGAACAAATATATAATTTATAAAAATCAGTCAATATATATATGAAAAAATTACATATACATCTCTTTCTGATCTTTTATGTAGGAATTTTACACTTATCAGTGTAAAAGATTAATATTATTTTTATATCATTCCGAGAATTACAATATAAATCCTGGTTTACTATAAGAGAGAACATCTTAAATAAACAGTAATCGTATAAAAACTACGAAAGTTTATTTTTCTGTTATATGCTTCCCAAAGCCAGCAGAGAAACAAACTTCAATTTGCTAATAGAAAAATCTAAAAATATCGATTACTACCTTCAAAACCATTCTGTTAGAAAATCTCACAATTCTAATAACTAAAATTCTATTAACGCACACAAAACCAGTTCTTGCAGAACAAATTAGCAAAACACTAGCTCGCAGAAATTACTATCATTTTATTTTCAAAATCATGGAAAATGATACGTAATTAGCATCAGAATGTTAGAAAATGAGTTGCAGAGAAATCCACTACGACTCCTCAATGAATCCTCGGTCAGTGTCAATGGGTGATTCGAGCATCGGTAGAATCTTTGGTTTAGAACCCTTGGGAGGCAGTTAAGTACAATACGTTACCTTGCTACCATAACAAGCGTGCACTATTGTTGATACGGCTATCGTTGCGAAACGCACCACAAACTACACTGATAGGAACGACATAATAGTAGCATTCGGTGCTACATACAGTGCTCCTCACTTGAATAGCCTCGGGTAAAAACTGACATATGCATGTAAGTCAACTTATATCAAACGAAGGATTTTGTTGAAAATTCTTACTTACTAGTCATATCCGTCTGCATTATAAATTAATAAATGACACTGGTTCGTATTGATATATACACTTGCAAAATACGTAGTTGTTAGAAATATAACAGACTCCTGGCTAAACACAGGAATAGCCTCAAGTGTTTGGTCACAGTTAATTGATGCTTTGCGATACATCAGAAAAGAGATATTCATTTAACAATTCTACATATCATCAGTTTACATATCTAAATTATGTACATTTACATATCTGCGTTATTTCGTTCGTCAATCGTTAATTCATACAATTTTCTACGAAAAAGTAATATGGGCTATTCGAAGCTATCCAAGTGAACAGCGCTGTACGTTGTACCTAAATACACATTTGTTATTGCACTCGAGAAACCCTAATCGTGGAAATGGTTCATATCAATCATAAGTTTCATAGTACACATAGACGCATAATAATAAGTACCAAAACCGATATTTCCTAACGTAATACGAAATAGGATTTTCGCAGAAAGCGTTCAGATTTTCTGAAACGGATTTAAGTTTTTATGATACGAGAGGTACGTAACAATGGATTACTTAAAGGATATCTAAAGCAATCTTTTATTTCCGTAAATATATTTCATTGTTGTCTAAGATCTGACATTATTCGTAGCTATTTCGAAACTGCTTTGAGGGAAAAGCGGATGAATCTACGAATGGAACCTGTTTAACGATTGCAAGTTAAATTACACAGTATGCTATTATAACTTTATATCCTCGTTAGAGCATCTTTCCCTCTCTCTCTCTCTCTCTCTCTCTATCTCTATCTCTTTGAGCAGAGCCTGAAATACGTACTTAGGGGTAGCACCGATTTTCTCGTCTACGTTTTCTACCACTTGATTTTATTCCGTTTAATAATACTGTAATCTACTTGCTGTACCATTTCGCTTGAAATTTAACGTTCTATTCAATCTCACAAATGTAATTAAACTAATGAGACGATGATCTGTATGTACGAATATGCATGTGTATCCGCACGTAATACGTCACATAGGAAATTAAATCGATCAAGAAGATCAGAAGTATACAGCCACATGCACATTGTCGACCTTGTTAACTCGTTACTTAATTAAATTAGAAAAACCGTTGCCTTTTGCCGAGGCAAAAATTAATGCAGTCGGAAGTATTCCAATCGGCCATTAACGGCAGATTTCCATTAAGTGATTAATGTTTTCCTCTAATGACTTTACCGCCGATTGAAACGCTGAATATCCAAATAAACACGTGACCGATTGAAAGCAAAATTCTTCGGTTCAAAACGGCATCACCAGTAATTCGACAAATTTAATTAAACATTCCACCGATCCTGGATCAAAATCCAATCGGAAATTGAATCATAAAAAATTATGAAGGCTACAAAATTAAACGAAGTCAAACAAAGTAGATATTGAGATATTTTGTCTTGACAGATTCAATTCGACTAATGCGAACGATGCTTGATTAAACAAAAACAAAAAACAGATACATTTGCGGAGCGAATTTTATGACCGCTTGAGTTCTACGCGAAACGAGCGAAGAGAGAGGGAGGGAGACCGAACGGCAATTTCTCTAAAAACGGGACGAATATTCGGTAACTGTACACTATATATCATGCTCTGTTCGCAGGTCCGATATTTTTCATGACCGACGAATTAGCTAATTACTTTTCGTGCAGATCGGTATACGCAAACGCGTTCCGATGCCCGCAAATGTATGATTACGAATTTGCGTGAATCAATGCCGGCTGAATGAGTTTCAATCATCGCATCACTTTGATACTAAAGCATAGAAAGGCCTAGCGTAAAGCATATGCAAGGTAATGGAAATACATATAATGTTCAAAGAGAGCGAACGGTAAAAATTGGGATTGATAAGGTTGTTTCTCTCGTCCTACGCTGAAATCGTAACGAATTTCAAACAGGATTACGAAAGCTCGATCTCGCAATGAGCGATTACGGTGTCAGCCTGGTATAGAGGCGCATCTTTATTGGCCATTTGCCAGTTCGGCTGTGTACCGTGTCGACCAACTCGATGGTAAACAGCCAATAGGAAACTTCCAACGATTCACGATGCTGCCTTTGAAAAGCTGCCCTTGGTGTGTAACCATTGTACTGTGATTGAAGAGGCTAATTTAGATGGACGCGTGTATATGCCCCGGCCACGGGGAAGAAACTCTCCTAAGGAGTGTTCTTCTCCCGCCAGACAAATGACTGGCAACTGACCTCAGCCAGGTTAAGAAGATTGAACGTCGAATCTCGACGTCAGATTTTATACTCTTCCCTTTTTACCCTCGCGCGCCACCGCCCTCCCCCGGCCCGTTAAAAACAGGCTGAAGTTAAATCGGCGCCAAGTCGGATGAGAGACGATCGCCGATGTCTTCCCTTCGCTTTGAATACGCGGAGGAAAAAGACTGCTATCTGGATCATGCTCTTACATCATGTAACGAGCCGTGCTCGACGGCGATTGATTCGAAGGGTAATTAAGGGAATCTGCTTTTAGTCAATTCTGACCGACGCGATGGACAGGACCATTAAAATGGAAAATTCACCCTTTAACAAATCGTTCCTGCGAAAAAATAAAGAACACAGTTTTTACTTCTACTCCGTTGGACGTCAGATAATGAACTCGGTCGTTATTATTAATGTTCGATGAGATCGTGGTTTAGTTCACGAAAGGAAGAAACGATAGATGAAGTACAACATGCCAAATCCAAAAAAGAATCAGAGATTGACGAAAGTGTAATGTCTTACTTAAAGAACTATACATGTTCAGAATTGAAAAGAATAAATTAAGGAATGAATGAGCCGTAAGATCTCTGCTAAAAGTTTAATATAGGTAATAAAAAACTATGTCAAATATTTGCAGCAATGAACTTTTAGAAAAAATGATATTTACAGAGGAGTAAGGTTTATAAAATTGTTCGACCTGTTTTTCTCAGTCATAAGGAAT
>NW_017140723.1:226073-249954 GCF_001652005.2 Ceratina calcarata
ATGTAATATCTAGTAACTGTTAAAATTTCAATGCTTTATCATTGTTTTTATATAAGAATTCATACAACCTTAAATATATGATTAAAAACATTTGCATTTGCACTATATGCGCATTTACATAATAACGCTGTTCCAAGGAAAATGGATCTTAATGGTGTTATAACAGAACCAATCTATTCAGTTCTGGACTAACCAGTAACCTCAAAGCGGAATTGATCTTGGTAAGTGTTATCTCCTATTCCTAATGATCCACCATTGAATCGTGTACCTGCTCTCATAATGGGGCCGGAATAATACTATTGATTACGGCTAACTGAAGGCTGATCCTTTGCAACTATGCGTAGGTACGTCGGACCTCCAAAACAGGTCTGAGAAGAAAATCTCAGGAAAGAAAATTAATGCAAGATACTGACACCGCGGTGTACTTAAATAATGGATGGAAAATGTTTTAATTTAAAACGTGCATGAAAAAACGATTTCCATTTTAAGTTGGATATTTTGTGTCGATGTTGCTTCTAATACCATGCTTGTCGTTCGGATATACTATATCAATGTCTATTATTTGTCGAGTGATCATATCATCTTTCGTTTTTGCTCGTCGGGTCACATGTGCGGAGAATCAAAAGAATAAAGAGAACACATTCACGCGCAAGAAAGACGGAAACAGGGTGGAACGAGGATGCGGAAAAAAGGATTAAACTGCGGAACGTTTCGCGCAGGTGAAACGGGGACAAGAAACGAGAAAGAAAAAAGGAGAGTAACGACAATGCGACTATAATTTCGCGAGAATAATGTTCGCATTATGCCAGGTTAGACGCGTTCAGTCAACAAACTGTATACCAAACGAAAAAACCAAACACAATCAGATGTTTTATCAGCTTGTTGAAACACGTCTTTTTGATCCATACGATGAAAAGAGCTACCGTGCATCGGTAACGATGATGTGCACCATTTTTTAGTTTTTAATCTGTGTGCGTATACACACAAAACGAAACAGGTATTCCTCTTTGAAACGAACCTTCAACCACCTGTGTCGAACCAGATGCCGGTCGAGCTTGAGTTCGAATCCGGTTCAAAGTTTGCTTCGTTTTTATTAATCGCCCCGCAAAAGTTTGCCTTGAGTAAAACAGCCGTGGGCTAAATGGAAAAGTAAACCTTTCAACCTCAGATTGCTATCATTCGTAATACCCCGTTATCGACACTCATTCTAAACGAGCTCCCAGCTTGTTAAGACAATTTGCTTGAGTACTTACAATTCCTGAGAAAGAACGTCGAAGCAATGTCGCGAGTTCAACCTTTAGTAATTATCGAAACACTAGGAAAAAGGGGAATATTAAAAGAAGTGAAAGCAAAAAAAATTATATGTAAAAATTCATTGGATTCCGGACTCATTTCGCATGCACACATAGATTATGTGACAAGCGACAACGAGGTATAGAAGTCATTAAAGATAGAGAGGGAACGTGCCACATTTTCCATGCATGCATGCGAAGTAGACCCGGAAACCAATGGATCTACCGTACAAAACTACAAACATTCGATCTCAAATGAAAGAAGTGTTCTATCGACTGACACATATTTTTTTCATATCGAAGAAGCAGCGAAAGGAATATCTATGGAGAGGGGGAACGTAGAACAGCCGACTTTACTAAAGCTCTATAGTCTATCTGGACTAGCGAGAATTTTGAGCCAACGAAGCCACCCTCTTGTCCCAAAAAACAAAAGAGCAGCGACTGTTGCTCGTTCTTCCTGTTCCCACTCCATTCTTTTTGCCTCCCACGCTTATCTCTTTCCTTCGACCGTCCTCCTTTTTCATCCTTCATACCCCCCCCCCCTCCCCGGTCGACGTTTCTTTCTCTTTGTGATTTCGTCTCTGTTCCCAAAGTTTGCCAGAGTTCCCTCTTCTTCAGTCGTCGGTTCTAATAAGTGCCTCTGCGATATTGATCCCTCTACTCTCGCACTCCACTCCGTCGAAACTACCTTCTCGCCTGATATATCTAGGATGAACCTATCCGTCGATTCGTAAAATCAATTGTCAATTACGGAATCCGAACTAATAAGAGATTCGATAAATGCCTAGCCTCATGAACTTTTCATGCAATAGAACATTTCCATTTGTTGCCTTTTCTTTCTCTGCGTTCATCGTGTACACGTTATCTTTAACTTACAATTGCTTCACAGGATTAAATAGGATACAGATACAGTCGCACGATAGCAGGTTCGTTACCGTCGTGATTCCTCAGAATTTTTCAGTAGAATTGTGCGATGCAAATGTCAGATCGCAGGTTCAATCACGGCTCGTAATGTTATCACGACCGTCGCGTCGCTTCGTCGAGAAGCCTGCACCAGTATTATACTTTCATTCCCGGTTTAACAATCGCTTAGTCTAGTCGTTTTGAGATAGTCTTTTTTTACATGCCCCAGAATGAAACTATATTTTTTTCACTTAATATATACGTCAGTGACACTGTGAATGACACTTGAAATAACTGAAACGTTCCAACTATCTACCTCTTGTTCATCCTGCACATTTTGCAACGAAAATGTGCACCGAATTTCCAATTAATTATTTATATTCGTCGGAATATACTGGTCATGGACGATCAAAGTACGACCGCAACAACGTTATTGTTTCCATCAATAATATTCATTCTTCAATTCAGCATATTTTCCAGCTTGTAACCGCTGCTTTTTCACTCCATTTCTCCCGCTCGTCAACTGGGTTGAACTGCGGCGATGCCGCGCCGATAGTGCGGAGCCTGAATCGCGAGAAAAATTCGAAGCAGCGCGACTGTGCCTCGCGGGGACACAATAATCTTCCAGATAGGATATCTCTTTTTCCTCTCTCCTCGGCCCTGTTCGACCAGTCTCTTTTTAATGCTTGTTCCTTTCACTCTTTCCCGCTCTCAGGGTTACAAGCATGGCCAAGCCGCTTCGACCAAGTGCATATTATACTCCTACACTCTGAAAGTATCGACTTCCCTTCTCGCCCGGTTTTCTTCTCCCCTCTCGCAGGGAACCTTTCCTCTTCCTTTTTTCCTACCTCATGACTCCTAAATCCTTCGTCTCCACCTCTTCTTCCCTCCTTTTTAGCCTCTTTGCATCGAGCCAGACACAGGCATCGCAAACTCGGGACTATCTTAAGGAGATTTCGTGCCGGTGCGCGGTAGGGTCTCACGAGATGAAATAATCCCGACGTATGGCCGAGACCTGGCAATAAAGCCTTGCTCCTTCGTGGTTTCCACCAATTTTTCAGTTTAATTCTTCCCTCTTTAACAGCGATTCGAACGCGAAGAAACGAATTATTTATCGCATTACTCTTGCTTTATAATGTTCGGACATGTCGTATTCAACGAGAATCTTGACAATCTTTTTCCTTTCTTTGATCCAGAGTCGAGTTTACTCAGAAATTACATATTTCACTAACAAATGATGCAAAGAAGATAGAGAAACACATATTTGTTAAACCGTTCGTTGAATAGAGTCTTAGATTTGAATCGTAGATCTTTGGCAACCTTCTATGAAATTTGATCTAAATTAATGGCATGTTATGCAAACCGAAATTTTGAACTACGCACCAGCCCGTCAAAAGATAGGTACCACCGTCATTGAACACGTATAACAACTACGCGCAACGATGCTTTGTAAACGTACAAAGAAACAAGACAATTGCAGTAGTTCTGCCACGGTTTATACATATACAGACAGAGAGGAACACGGTGAATGCAGTGTCGGAACAATTGTCGAGAAAATTGTGTAATGCCGCTATTTACCTCGAGCAAATTGACAATTTATGGTAGCACAATTACTGCTCTAATCGACCCGACTGTCAAGTTCTTCTATCATTCTACAATCGTGTTAAACTCGTTTCATTTTCCATCAATTGAATCGTACACGTCACATGTCTGTACATCAGAAACAATTTTTGAAATATAATAACGTATCATGTTTTTACAAAATTAAAACCAACCGAGCTTTTCAATTATATCTTTTATCCATTCTCCTATCCCATCAGTATCGAATTTGTCGAGAATCATTCAATTTTTGTCTTTATGAAACAAAATGAATTATAAAATTTTTTTTTAGATTATACGTCAGACTAATTAGAGTAATTTAACACGCGGTTTCATTCGTAAAATTTTATCTTATAAGTTTGATAAAAATACGCGCGATAACTATAGCGCTTTTTACGTCAGTCTTCAATTAAAAAGCGATTAACGAACGGTATTCGAAGACGGATGGATAACGGGAAGGAGACGAGCAAATAACGCGTCCCGTCATCACGGCATGCAAATCCGGTCGTGCATGCGCGAATTTTATTCGAGTGATCTGTCGGAGTACAATTCGGAAATTCAGAGAGTCGCGTACCGCACCGCGAAACGTAATTAATGCATTGTTAATGTAGTATCCCGCGCACCCTACGCCGAAAACCGGCTGAGAGAGAGAGAGAGAGAGAGAGAGGGGGTGGCCAACTGGGAACAGTACGGAAATAAAACGCTCGAAAATCACCCAACGAGTTTTTTCGAGCTTCCTGTCTGTTCTCGACCACTTGTCTTTTCCCTCTTTCTCTGCAACGCTCGCCAGAAAATTCGCAGCACGCGCGTATCTACCACCACCGGCAACGAAAATTCTGCAGACCACGTTCTCCCCGTATCGCATTTTCGTATGCTTCAGAGAAAAATCATTTTCATTTGCATAGCATTTATCAATATGAAATATGAGTTTTCTTTCATGATACGACGCGCGTTATAGCTTCGTACGTACAGTGAGTCCCATTAATATTCGAATACATTTCAGTTCAGAATAACTCGTTTAATATCGGACCAAACAACTTAATTTTCTGTGGAATGATAGAAAGCTTAGTTTACTACGTAAGACGTAAGCTATAACAAGAAATTTAAAAAAAATTGCAATTCGTCGAAGTCTCGAATAATGTAAAGGACATGGTTTCTATTTTTTTTATCAGGACACCTAATACGAATTTGAAACATCCTGTTTACAGATCTAAGTAAGTAATTGTGTTATTCTGATATTGGCATCTTTTAAGATGTATTATATCGAAATGTAACGTATGGAAAAAATCAATTCAGTGTTATTTTATAAGACGAAGTAATGAACACGTCAATACAGGAACAATAAAATGAACTTGAATACGAAAGATCTGAAGAATGGAAATTGTCATCGTCACGCGGCGATTTCTTTAAGTGAAGTAAATGTAGAAAGCAGCGAGGAACGTTCGATTCACCGGAACGAGCCGTGGGCTCTCATCTGACAGCCACGCGTACTTATATTACGCAGATGTATCAAAGAAGAAAAGAGCAAACAGGTGTCTGGTCGTCTCGTCGCTCGTCAAATGACTGCAATTAAATTTAACGACTTTTCCTACGCCTTTTACTTGAACTTCTCTCCCCGCGGACTTTCAAGTGGTCACCACACTCCGCCATTATGCGAGCGTCGAGCCACAGGTTCTGACCATTTCCCAACTCGATGATATACATACCCTTAATTCCAACAGTTTTTCCACACTTCCACGCTCCAAGTTTATTACATGTACATTTCATTAGAATTCCACCCCATAAACGGTAGGACATACATCAACATTCTGCCGTAATCATTTCCACGTGTGGTCCAATTATTATCTGTTAATAATCGAATCACTTTATTGAATGTGATTATTCATGGTGTGTGCCTTTCGACAATAACTCAGCGGCAAACGTTCCGGTCGAGACGACAACTTTCGCTATCATCTCGCGTCGTTCTATTCTATTACCCTTTCAGACGCCATTAAATTATGATCGACTCGATTCCGTTTATACGAGACCATATTCCTTTTCGATATCTAGGAACGTAACTCCGGTCACATATACCTCGTGTTTCACCCGCCATCAGTAGAGACACTAATCTACTTGGGGCAGGAGGAAAACACGGTGGTTCGTCGAAACGGCGCGGGATCACGCAATAAATAAAAGCGAACAGCCGAAATTGAAATAAAAGTCAGAGATCGTACGCTGCATACGCCAGCGAGCTTCGGATCGTAGCCGGCTTTTAAAGAAATTGGCTGACACGAAGTGCCTTTCGCCCCGAACCGTGTATACGCGGTATACTCGTGCGCCCGATCGCTTTGATACGACTGTTCGACGCGCGTCGATATCTTTTCTGTGGAAATAAAAATTTCCGTGCGAAGATCCGCGTACGTAACAAACCGCGATGGGGGGGGGGGGGAATCGATGCTTTTCCAACGAACGAACAGAATTCCTGTCACAGGCTTTTGACACGTTCGCACACGCGCGCGAACCGGAATCCGGCGAGCAAACAATCGTAGAAAATATTTTACCCAACTACGTACACACTCGAAAAGTTTCGTCTCGTCACGCTCAGCTCTTCAAGGCCGTTTTGCCCCGAAGACAACGAGAACGAATAAACACAGACGTTTCTCGGATGATGTCATTTGAATAAAATTTAATATAATATAAAATTAAGCATTTCTATTAATTGTTTAATCATTTTTCCTTGCAAATAACAAAATTTTCTCCTTATATAGTTAACACGATACAGTATAATTTCTCTATATTAGTACGACAATAGGTAAATGGAAATACGAAAACAGGGAAACTAACATTATTAGTACCAGCTTTGTGACTTGAATTCGGAAACCCCGTCGATCAACACAAGGTCAACCGTTCTTTACGAATAAAATGACTGGAGAGTGGCATTCGTTAAAAGAAGCATTTCTCGTTTTCAAAAGGAATGTCGTTCAACGACAACCTCCTAAGAGTACGAACATACCAAGAATACCTCACTGATTGCGATTGCGATTTACACTGACGGCCGATATCTCAATGTCATATTTGGAAGACATCTCGCAGTTGCTGTATAAGATAATGGGAGACATTACAAATCGACAATCCTAATTAGGTAACATCAATCAATATTATAAGATTGCGAATTTTTATATCAAAACAAAACTTGGAGGGTATCAATTTAAGAAATGAAATTTAGTAAGAATTACGTTCAATCCTTTAAGTCCTATGCATTTTGCTGTTAATAATGTATATAACTTATGAATTTTATCTATTATATGTATTTTTAAAGTTTTTTACATACTCAGTTTTCCTGTAAATGCATAAATTACATAGTCGCATAAATAGTCACTTAAATGATCATAAGATTGTTTTATAGTTAGAACTAAATTTGAAAATTAATTAATTCAATAATTTTTTTGATACTTTATGGAATATTGATGATATTTGACTGTCATCAATCCCCTCCTATCCGTTTGTACTACCAGTTGGACACCGTCTATGTATAGGTAGAGTTTTTAGTAGAAACATGTTTTTGTGCTTAAGCACGGTCTCAAGATCATTTTAGCATCAGATGATGTAACCGCGGGGACCACACGCGGGAGATATGGTGAGTATTTTCTAGCAGCGGGCGACGGGGTACAGAGGAGGACAGACGTGCCGGGTACCTATTATTAAACCGCACCACACACCCTCGGATGTACTAGTTGTGTCTTTCTCTAGCCGAGAAGCAAGTGTCAGCCCGCCAACAGGGCATCTCCTATGAGCAATCGCGGCATTACTCTCTTTCGCGAAGCTGCCACCCCTCTCTCTTTACTGCGTGCGACGTAGAGAGGAATGTTAACTATCGTACAATAATAATAAAGATTAACGAAGCCTGATTATTGCATTCGGAACAATCCGTTACAATTATTTAATGGAATAAACTTGAGGATGCAATTGCATGACACGGAGAAAATTTAATGTAAGACAATATACGCGCACGGTGAGAATTCGCGAATTCGCGGTGAAAGGGAAAAAAAAGAGGGCGGGGACGGGGGGAACGCATAAGTAAACGCACAGCCGGAGAAAGGGAAAACGCGACAGAAAAAAGATCGCGAAATATACCAGTGGGTCGGGATCATTAAAACTCCTCTACCACGTTCACACTTGAACATATTTCACGCACGGATGTACGCGTAACTATTGTGCAAGCACCAGTTCATCCGTTATCGTACGCGGCCACGACTTTTTCTACCGGTAGTTTTTATTATCTTTGCAGGTACGCGCGAAACCTGGAAAGAAGCGTATTCCACGCTTATTCGGCACGGGAAAAATTCATCCCCCCGCGCTTCTTCCCTTCGAGCACATTTCATATGTTTCACCGGCTGGCCTACTTCGACGATTTTTAAACGACGAAAAATACAATTTTACTCGATGTCTCTTTAGACCGATCTACAATCCCGTCGATCGACCTGATCCACCATTTTCCTTGCGAAGAACTTCGTAACCGATTTATCATGCGTACACTTTAAACGTAACTAAAGAAACGATTAGATCGCGGGTTCAGAGTCAGTACGAAAAAAAAATTAAGAGGAACGTGCAAGGGAGCTGTTTTAATGAATAATAAGAAGAAATCGCAAAGCACGAGAATGTGTGGTTCCAAAGGAAGAGTTTATCTCGCATAGCTCAGAACAGGCAACTATACGTCTGGCATAGGCACGAAGGAAACAGGGCTCCGGGCCAGGAATCGATAACACATGACGGCATATAGGCACACACTGAACTGACCACAGAATGCCATCCGCGCGCCTCCCATCATCCCTGTCCCTGGTCAAATCCTCGTACCCCTTCTGTCCCCCTTAACCAGCTGCATCCCCACGACACGCATGGAAATGCACGCTCGTACAGTTCTATCCCCACATGTGCACAGATGGACACGAGCGACCATCCCTGTTCCTATCCCTTCTCGTGTTTAGGCTTCTCTACCCTTCCTTCGGTGGAGAGTGCCAGCACATCTCCTCTCTTCCAAATCCTTCTGTCACCGCTAGTGATCGTTCTATTACAGAGACAAGCACCACGGCTAATGCCGTTCAGCCGTGAATTATGTGAAAGCGATAAACGATAACGTAGATGCCACGTAGATTTTTAACTTGACCCTTTACTGCAAGCAGGTCATCTGCAACCGCAGCATCTACATACATACACATCACACGCTACCAATTCCTGGTTTTCGAACCCCTATTGGCAATCCAATGCAATGAGACTTTATTAGTAAATTGCGGATTTTTTTTGCAAGATAAATCGTTTACAGTATCAGCTTGAAAAATATACAATATTTTAGGTAGACGCTCATTTTATTATTTCAAAATTGCAAATTCAACCCTCAATATTCTATACAGTTTTATACATTTCACGTAGGATTATATTGAATATTCTTATAAATGCAGGAAATCCACTATCTATTTATTAATGATCAGTTAACTGTGTTGTGTATTTATAATAACATTTCTGTTAGCAATAATCTTATTTTTCATTACTTGTGCTCGTAATTATTATGAATTTACGTGACGATTTACTATACGTATGAGTGAAAATCGTACATCGCCAAGAAGAAGTCGAAAAACAAAGCGATAGTGAAAAAGGGTTGCACCAAAGGTAGAAAAGAGGAGATGAAGGTAAGAGATACGCCAAAGAGAGAGAAGAGCTCTTGATCTTTCAAGGCAATTAAATGAATTTCCACTCGGCTGGAATGGCAAACGTTTAGAGACGGTTCCTACGTAAGATATTCCACTCGGAGATATCAGAGAGGGTAATATCGAGAAGGAGAAGAGGCATAGTTTGTGGGCTAGAAGTAATACACGAGAACCTGCCAGTCTGCCTGGCTGCTTGCTTGCCCGTCTGTCTCTACGGTTGGTTGGATGGTCGGTCTTGTAGGTATAGAGAGGAAGGCCTGCCTGTCTGTCTGTCTGTCTGCCGCGTGTCGTCGCCGACTCGAATCGATCCCGAAACTAACAATGCACGAATATCTCTCTCCCCAGCGCTGCTTCCTATGCCCGCGTTGATCGCCCTCTTTAACATATATCACGCGACTTTATGAGCTCCTATTCTCTACCCGCCCCTAAAAGTGCGCTAACGCGATGACTCCGAATTCTGTACGCGCTTGAAAAGAAGCTACGACCAACAGGGAAGCGTAGACCGCGATAAATATAAATCCTCGGCCCCGTCTACTTCTTCCCCACCCGGCTGTCTCTCTTTCAGAGACGTCGTAACGCACGACGTACCGTGCCAACAAATGAATCGAATGAACTCGTGGCACGCTGGGGATCACGTGCCTTACAGGGAAAAAAAAGGTCAAACGCTTCGGCGATGCGTCGGCCTTTGCCCTCCATTGAAAGACGGGGTTGAAGAACGTTCACCCCTTGGCTCGCTGCAACGTGGTGACAAGTGTCTTCTCGATGTCGGCCAATTGCGGTCGAGGGTCTATTTTTTTTCAATCCAAACATTTCCTACGATAATTACGGTCTTCGAATTAGGGTAGCGCTTCCAAAACCCTAATCGTCGTATCATGTCAATTAATACATAATGAAATCAGTCTATTCAATGGACATCTATCGTGTAAAAAAAATTTCGGAAGATTTAATACCGAAACGCTTGCCATTTGATATCAACGAAACCAAAAGTTGCTATATATGTCGAACGAGAGGTTTTGTTCCTGGGACGATTCCGTTCATGAGTACGTCGTTTCGTATTTTAGTCTCGCGTTAACGGACGTGACAGGTGCAGGAAAAGAAGAGCGACAAGAACAGAAAGTGAGAGTAAGACGAAGCGGGACAGCGACGCCGACGCCGACACCGACGCCGATAGTGGTAGCGAGGACAGTAACAGCTGTTAACTATGTTTTTCAGGTCCGCTGCCGTGGAACGTATCATCGTCTCTCTCTCTCTCTCGCTTTCGTTCTCTACTAATGCGATTTTCTGATCTCATCACGGAAATACGACGCTGCCGTTGCCCGGTGAATCCCGCAAGAATCTAATGTTACTAAAACTAAGCGTTCTAACCCGGCGAGATACTCCTCTCGGTACACCATGCGATCAGTCCTGCACCAATCGCGATGCGGTACAGTACGGAAACGCGAGTTTTGGGGCACTGCCAGTTTTTCCCGCGAGGATACTTCGATTTCTTCGGCACTGGCGATGAACGATATTCTCATATAGCGATACTAACTAAGAGAAAACAAATGTTCTGTTGAAATATACCTTTGCACATTTCAATTAAATCTTATTTAATCTACATAATGTTCCCATTTATATTTATAATACTTTGGAAATATCATTTGAGAGAAAATTCTCAACTGATTAACACTGAATCTATCATGCAGCGGGTTCTAAATTCTTTTATAAGAAATAAAAAGAAAACGAAATTCGTTCGATCCTATTACTGAAGTTGTTACCAAACTGAAGTATCAATGCCAACACTAGATTGCACTCAAATGTAAAAAACTTAGTGCAGAAAAACTGTCGGTAGGTTTAAGGTATATGAGTTTTCACAATGAGTTTATGGATCACCTCATGTCTGTCGACACCGATCCGTTTCCCACATATACTCGGGACCGCGTTATCAACGTGAGAACGTGCTTTTATCATACTAGACTCATGCGAATTTGGAACAGGTGGGAGGGATAAAAAACGCATCCGTCGTTCCAAGGGTTAGGTGGGTGGTGGTACGTGTGTGTAAGAACGACGGGGAACCGGTGCGAGCGACAAAAGGAGAAAAAGTCGAATCGTCGCCGGGGCGTGACGAACCGATAAAACAGACGCACTGGCAGGAGTTTCGACCGGGGAACCTCGCGACATCTGCGACCGAGAAATGGCTGGCACCCGATGTCGTCGTTCTCCAGCGCGTAAAACGGTTGACAGTCAAATTAATTGAAAGTTTTAAGGTAATTGGAATCGATAACGCCGGAGTGAATAAGAGCTAGCGGTCGCCAGTCGCCTAAGGGCGGCTGATGGCTCTGCCGGAGACTCCCGTGTCTATGGATAAGATAGAAAGAACGATAGACAAAGATGCTCATCAGCCCACCATTTCCTGACCCAATCACATTCCTTTTTAACACGGGGCCTTTTCCACGGTGGCCGAGTCCAGTATTTTACCCATATCCTGACGAAATAGGATGGGCAACGATTAAATTTCAGCTCTACTTTAATATTCAGCACCCATCCAATCTGCCTAATTGGAATTGAATGTACGAAGTATACAACGCTCCAGTTTAACACGTTGTAACATCCGAATATAAATGCTTAAAGCGATTGCAGAAACTGGGGCCAACATAAATTCCTAAATTGAATCCTTCATTAACATTTTTTCTCACTTGCTTCCGAAAATAGTATGTGAGGTCGACATTAGTATTTTAGGGGCACTCTGTACACGTATCGTGGCAAAATCCGTGTACGTAACTCGTACGATCACGCGAATTGTCTGTGCGCATGAGGATAATCTACAGGCCCGAAGGGTATCGTTACCTACGCGTCATGAACCCTCTTAGCGATTCCCTCGATAGTAACGCGAAAGAATAAACTCAATTTTCGGCCACAATCTCCTTCCTTCCAGCAAATTAATCTAGCTTTTACCGTACGATACTCTCGAACATTAAACGTGAGTAGAGGTACGAAACGGTAACAGACCGTACCCTTTTATTCCCGGCTCGAAAAATGAGCCTTTATTTCATCGGTAGAGCGTAAGGAGAGGCTAACTTCTATCATCTAAACGGCGGCGCAAGCGTAAGAAACGAGACACAGCTAGAGAGACACGCTTCCCCTTATGTAGGATGGTTTCTCATAGCCGGTAAAAGGTCCGTGTACCTAATAATAGCTTATTGCTAACATTTCTTCCGGCTGACATTAATTCGCACTCCTTAATCTTCGACTTGTTTGAATTTAAGTAACTTTACCGCGTAATCTACAAAATGTATAGAACGCTATGGCAAAAAGATAAAGGGAAAATCGAATTTTGTGATTCGTTAAAAAATACTAATTTTTATAAGAGAAACGACACAATTCCACGAATTCTTGTATATACAATGGCTCCCATTAATATTCGAATATATTTTAAAACGGAATATCTTTTATAATATTGGACCATACAATTTAATTTTCTATGGGACGGTAGAAATTTGAAAAAATTGCTATTCGTCGAAGTCTCGAATAAAAATGTGAAGAAGATGATTTTTAACTATTTTGTTATCGTCTCTAATAAAAATTTGTAGATGTAAAAAAACAATTACATATAAATGACTATATGTGTACATATAAAAAGCACGGAGTTCATTTAAACATATACCCGTACTTATAAGTATCCTGTTCTATTCGGTTAAAACGATTAAACGTAACGAGTACCACTATTGAGTAAGAACGTGCGAGCAGCAAACGAAGCGAAGAGATGCCCGAGAATCGACGAACAACGCGGCCTTTCAGCCGAGGTTCCACAGACATTAAAAGCTTCCAGAATTAAACGACGACGTGCTCCGAACTCGCGTACCGTCATATACATCATTGTCGACGATGACGTACACCGTAATCATACGAAATACATTCCTCTCTATGACCGCGACAATCGACAAGAATAATCTTATCGTTTAATCATCGAAGTTTATACATATCCCCAAGATGAAGAAAGATAACTAACTTGAAGAAATGATTTATATTTACATATATGAATATGAAAGTTCTTATAAAATTGTCGGGAGAAGAATGAAGAAATGATTTATATTTATATATATGAATATGAAAGTTCTTATAAAATTGTCGGGAGAAGACCTTCGAATCTTAGATTGGCGCTCTCCCATCTAAACTTCTCTTTTAATTCATCAAGTGCGTCTCAAAGCTCTTTCTCATCCCAACTCAATGACGCGCTGAGTAATTGTCGCTATTAATAACTGCACATTTAACCCTCCAGTTCAATATCTACGGAAGGCGAGACATTTGGGCGGCGCCCAGCATGTCTCTTTTCTCCTACGTAGGTATACGTGTTTGCTCTTCCCGGAGCAATTTATGAAAGCGACTGCTTTATTAGAATTTTTCCCTATTTGTTGCGCGAAATTGGAAATCGCCAGAATGAATTTCCATAAGAAATTATTGTCAATCGCTTCAGACAAGTTAATAAAATAGAATTTCAATGCATACGGTTACGTTTGATACTTTCGGTATTATATTGAAAAAAACAAGAGATCTGATGTGACTCTAGCCCGGTCTTAAAACAAACCTACCGCGAGCAATAAAGATCCGGTTTTTCTCGAAAATATGAGTCATTCATAAATAATAAGTATGATAACGTATCCTACGTTACAGACAAGTGCAATGCAAATATACGTGTGAGCAAAATGGAAGGAGATAAGATGAGCTAGAGACAATAGCAAAAAAGCTCGATTATCTCTGTGAACGCGATTATACAATGGTTTGTTACCTTGATACTGTCGTAGCAAGCGGTGACCCGTCCGTTCTGCACCTCGACATTAGCTGGTGGATGGGCAAACTTGCACTCCGTGTCGGGCCTGGTGCACTTGTTGCGCTGGAACTCCCTGCAAACCTCTAGCTGCAACCATCGGGAGTCCTTGCCGTTCAGTAGGTTATTCATGTTGACCATTGCCATAATTCCAAGTCCTGGAAGACGGTATGTAGGACCTCCTTCCTTCGGCGGGATAACACAATGTACGGCTTTTCTACCGATTTCAATTTATCCCCTCTGCTCTCGTTTTCGGATGCTGCGTTCTCTCCGCGTAGCCTGTTTAGTAGGCTGTTCACTTCGCACCCGCTGATCTTGCCAACGATACAAGTGTTTTGCTTTATTCAAACCGGCCCTCAATACCCATTGGCACTTGCGGGAATTTCGTCGAACTAGAATATTCGTTCGCGCAACATCAATCTCTCTTGTTCATGTTCGTTCTTTCACTCATTACCGCGTTCTTTCTTCCTCCATCTCTTTCTCTCGCTCACTCGCACACTTGCTTCTCACCCTCCCACTCTTTGTCTGTCTCCCTCACACGCATCCACACGTCACGCTTGTATGGCTTCCGTTTTCAATCACTCGAAACCTTGCATTCATCTACGCATCAACGATGTGAATTGTCACGTACGAAGTGTTTGCTTTCGCATCTTTTGTCTCTTTCAATGCAACGAAATCAATGGATGAAAATAATCGATTTTTCTGATCGTGACGGTCTTGACTGGAAATGACTTTGAATTCTATCGGTATCGCGATCCATGCAAGGATAAGTACACCAATTCGCAAGGAGACAACCCTTTCAGATGAACACTTCGTAAAATATACAATTCCATCGCGTTCATTCGAATCGTGACATTTATTTGAATATTCGTTGAAACTCCGCAAGTGCCTTGAGCTGAGCTACTATTATAAATATGGTACCTTTCGCAAGAAGTGTTTCTTTGAGTTGGGTGCAATCTTATTGTCCCATGAACGCGAGCTGCAGATCTTCCAGAACTAAGACTATCTTCCGTGTCGTTGAATCACGTAAAACACGCGTAAACCGGCCGATAACGAACAATGATATTTCTAATTCCTTCAACGCGAGGTCGAACCGTCGTTTAATACGCTGTTCCGAATTTCTTCTCTCCTATATTTCTTTTAGTTGTCTACTATTCGTTGTCGTGTATTTATCGAACACCGTGTGTGTAAAAGGCTCACGATTGTCAGCGCCAGGTTACGGCCGATTCTAAGCTATTTTTAGACCGTTGAGAATCACACACCGTTATCGCCTTGCTCTTCTTTATCAAACGCAGTTGTTATTAATCGCAGCGTTAGTCGTAACTTAGCGCAGCTAGTTGCTATTTGCCCGTTAGCGGTTAGCAAAGAATGGAGAGCGAGAACTTCTCGTCCGTTTCTCTTTTTACCAATGCCGTTGTTCGAGACTTGATTGAAATTAAATGATGTGTTTTACCCGTTCAGCGATCGGAGCGACGGTGATTATACCAGTGGAAGGAAATTATGTTGCGCGTCCTTTGGCTCGCGATGGAGACGCGAAATGCCACTGTGAAAGAAAGTGAAACAGCGACGTGACGATGCACGCGTGTATAACGACTGCAATTAGGCTCTGGGTCCGATCTTTAGACGATGCTGGTTTCTGTCACGGCCGAGTCGCTTCTCTTCGAGGAAGAAAATAGCGCCATCAATCGTCGATCCGTCTCGCCCGATTCTCTCTACCAATTCCTTATTCTTCCTCGTTATCTTCGCGTGATGCAGTCGGAGAACTCTAAAGGGCGCACTTAGCAACCAGAGAGAATAGTAGTCGAGCAAAGCTTGGAAGCTTTTCGAGAAGCTGAACGTCGACCACGAGGTGAGTCGCTCTTTAGGCGCGTTGATTTTTCGTTTTCGATATATAGGCTGGGCTGTTGCTGCGTTGGAGTTTTATTACAGATATATATGTGTGTCTCAAAAAAGCCAGTCGTGATGTCCTTCAAGCCCGTTCTGAAGCTAACGCGTGTCTCGTGTGTAGGGTCTACTGGACGAGCAGGAACGACTCCGAGGAGGTAATAGTAGTAATAGTAGTAGTAGCAGCGGACCGTAAGAGAAACGGAGCTGGAAAGGCTGCTCTCGAATTTTTCGAAAGGGTCGCCCCTAGGCCACGGCTGTGTCTCTTCGAGGGGGGACGAGAGAAGTGGCGGTTTACTCCGGAATCGTGGAAGGGAGCCGGTCTTGGTCCGACGAGAGAAATAAGAGAAGTAGGGGCAGGTTCGAGAGTAAGCACGAAAGAAGGCGGTAGGCGACAAAGCGGTAAAGGTCCGGTCGTGGATCGTAAAAGGTTCAGGGGTCGGGTCGTGGTGTGTCGGGTCAGGGTAACAAGGGGCGGGAGAGGAGAGACGTGGAAACGGTAGAAGAGAAAGACAGAAAGGGGGGAGGTTCGGTGGGGGAAGGGGGGATTTTGCGAGTTAGCGAGTGACGTTGCGTTTCCGTTCCTTGGATTTACGTCATTTATTCGGCGCACTCCTGGTTCCTCCCGCGGTCGAACTCCGATTCTGCTGTTCTGGAAACATACCAAAAGCGAAAACTCGCGTTACTGCGGATGCAAAGGCTTAGAATGCTTCTTGTTTCTAGGGACTGTTCGTTGGTGTGGGAGCGATGATGACTAGCTACGATGAAAGGTTTTAACTTTCATAGGAAAAAAGTAGACGGAGAGAAAAACAGGTACATAGATAGATGGATATAATAAATAAACAAAGAGAAAGAGAAGGAAGAAGGAAGTGTGTGTTCGTGCGCGCGCGCATGAATGTATACATATGATTGTATATGATTGACTATCAGGATCAGAGCGATGTGTAAATGAGTGATCAAGCAGAGGCCACGAATGGGCAAAGGTAAAGTAAAAAAAGCGCACGACTACCAATGCAAGCACGCGTACTCGAGTAAGTAAAGGCATATTCTTGATGCAGAGGATGTAAGATCCTCATCCAATTAATTATGTACAATATCTACGTCGAACTTTCGCCGAAGTGAAAATTTCACTGTTCTTCTCCGAATTCAAACGTATTATTATTCGTGTAAAAAGCAGAAAACATATCAATTAAATTAGATGACCGTGATCTAAATTGCTCAAATCGATGTCTTCCCGTTTAGGTAAGCCTCCTATCTTTTTCATGCAGTTACGACCCTATAAAACTAGGCTGCGAAAATGCATGCAAATATTATCCAATTTTTTGTTTGTCTCCAATATTATCCAATTTTTTGTTTAAATGGCTATATAGATTTTTTCGAAGTAGAACTGACCTCCGCCGAGATCACGATAATTAAGTTTCAAATTAGTCAATTAATCTCGCAGCCTGTGATATACGTAATAATTCTTATCGGCTGGCAAGAGCAGCAGCGTTGCGTACATGATGCAGATTTCATAAAATATATAACTGGTCCCGAGGGGAAAATGAGAAGGTTGTTGGTTTTTGCCGACCGAAAGCGTTAAATGATTAAAAACTCTCCCACGAAACTTGATAGCCGATATTGTGACATATAAAAATACTAATAACTATTCAGGGTTTAATAACCGTTAACATTATCAAATAGAGTATCTCAGAAAACAAAATTAGCAATTAATAACAACGATATTAAAATAAGTTAAATGATTAAAGGGTATGCAGAAAATATTAGCTTATTCGAAATTGCTCTAAAAATTCTTGTCGATGGATCGCCAGATTGACTCCGTGTGAGAGTACGAATTGTTATCCATTCATCGTACGCGTACGAAGGAATATGTAATTCACGAGGAAAACACGGCGAACCTGAGTTTTGCGTGTATAGACACGTTTGCGTATCCGCCTTATAGACGAACCGGAAACAGTGGAGATAAGAGAAAAAGAGAAAGAAACGTCTGAAGAGGTTCAAGGGAAAGTCGCGTAGTATGTACAATTTTCCGTCGCGCAAGAGAGAAGTAAGCCGCTTACGAAAAGCGGGCCCGAGGCGTTGCACCCACTCCGTTTCTCATGTTAGCCGGCAAGAGTTATGGGGACGTATGCGCCGTTGTGTTCAGCGCGGTAGAAAATGCCGGAAAGGAAAACGTTTTCACTCGAACTGTTTGTTTTCGCGGGGATTTCTGCGGCCTCGACGAAAATCACCCGAAATACTCGGCTCGAACCGATTCGACTCGATGCTCTTGACCGGCTAACGAAAATCGGACTAGAACTTATCGCAATAGACGTCTTTTTGTGAGATTTTATGTACACGGAAACTTACTAGCAGGGGAGAAGAAAAAATTAGGTATTGTCTCTCAAAGCAGAATGATTAAATGATTCTAAAATATCAAATAAATTTTCATGATCGTCATTAGATATAGAAGTTAATTTATCAAAAGTTGGAAACAATTTACAGTGAATTCTATTTGAATAAATACATTATTGCATCAATCATTCTACGAAAAATCGTCGTCGATTACTGCATTAATTATTGCGTCAACTATTGTATGAAACGACACATCAAATATTGTATCAATTATTATATGAAACATTCCCATATAGACTTTCATCATTGTCATGAGATGTAAACATTAATTTATTAATAATTGAAAACAATTTGCAATAAATTTTATTTGAATAAATATATTAACGTGAAAATTAAATAAATTTTATATCATAAGTTGAATATATTATCATACAATACACCAATGCATTTATAATATTTTTTATAGCTATTATTATACTGATATCAATTTTCTCAATATAACAACACATGCTGTTAACTTAGTATAAAGTTACGAAGGCAACTTGTAATCATTATACAGCATGACTGACTGCTCCAAATAGAATCCTTACTTTTCGACACAAATCAAAGTACATTTTGCGTAAAGATAGATAGATGACATTTAAGAAAGTGGAGGTGACTATGAAATCTCCTTAACTCTTTTATCTATTAACATACAGTTACTGATATGTTATCGTATTTCTTAAACTGAGCAACTTTGATTAACAAAGTTTGTTCATATCTCCCAAAATGACGGAAATATTCAGATGCTAAAACTTACTGGTCCACTTTGTGTATAATCATCGCATAATCGAAATACGTACGACGAAAATATGAATCATACTGTATGCATTGGAGAGCGTAAACTTTATGTAAATTTTAGCAGCACATATCATGTTCTAAACAGAATATTCTCAACAAGCGTATAAAGATTGCTATTGGGTCAGAGCAACGGTTCTTGTCTGATTTAAAATAAGATGTAAACGTTTAGATTTTATGATAAAAATTTTTTACGTAGTCATGTTCTATCATCTCTGTTACGAGCAGGTGGATTCCTTTTTCGTAGCAACTAGAACATCGACCAGATGGAAGTTGATCGTCCAGATAAAAATCACCATTTTTAAATAGAACAAATCATTTTTCTGTTGCTTAAAGCACAGGTCAAATGTGCAAGCTTCTAACGCTTGGGCCCTTTCAAAACTCGTATAACGTAACATAACGAAAATGAATTTTCCTATCTTCATATTGAAAAACCACTCTTATGCACAAATCAACCTGAATCAATGATGTCTGAGACTTATGAGGGTACTCAATAGGATTGTAACATAATGCTAAGACAAACATCTATGCCGAAATACAATGAGATCTGACCTGTCTTTAAAAATCATGAACGAACTTATGCACTGATCTAACACAATATTTCCTGTTTTAATTGAATCATTACGTATCCTAAATTTAAGATCAAGAGCTATAAAACATTACTGCACTTCATGCTACATTTACTATATTTGGTATGTCGGAAATTCGCTGTAAACTGTCTATCTGGGTAAATAGTAAAATATTCTTGAACGTACAAATAAACCTAAATAGAAGCACGTCTCGTTGCATAATCGACCATGCTGCATAACAGGGAACAATTAAATATAAATGTCATATGTCTATATCAGACGATCAACAAACGACTACGAATAACCAAATTTATAAGTGGACCGAAGAACCATTGCACGGATTGGCATGATTCTATACACTAGATATCTTTTACCCAGCATTAGTTTTTTCGCGTGTTCTCGAAAGACTTCGGTCGGCTCTCTCGGTCGAATCGATATACGTGCACGAATGCGGCTTCGAGCTTCGTCCACTTCTTTCACGTGACTACCGCAGAAAAAGAGGGATGACCGAATCAATATCTCACACAGGCTTTTCGTAATCGTCGACGGCGCGCGATACCACGACGTGCTTGTCCGGCTACGGAGAGACGTTCATGATGCCTGCATCGAATTGCATTCGATCCATTGAATACATATCTGATTCTACTTTCTCTACCTATACATCGTCAAGCAGCGTTGCCAATAATTTTAGTAAATTCGCAAGATTGCTTACGTAAGTATGTGCCATATAAAATAATAATTACGTATGTGTTCGGATTCTTCAAACGTTCAATAATAGCAATAAAACATTTTCCTGACACGTCAAATTTTGTAAGTAACGGATATGAATAAAATGATAATCATTAATCGCATCGTCTGACGATAAATCACTGCACTTTGATAAAGATCACAGGAAAGACGGATATCCCTTATCCTTGACGCGCGTCCACATTAGGCTTGCAAGCTCATGCGTCTATTTATAATGTCATCACTGGAGCACCGAGTATATGCGGTCGATTATAAAAGTCCACTGATCTGAATAACCACGTTAATACACAGCTGACGGCGTTGTCTAGCAAACACCGAGTGTGAAGAAGCGACTGGATAAACCGAAGAGGTGAAGCGAGAGAACCGTGTGACGAGAGTAAAATGATTTTTAACGTTCCCAATCGACCGCGCCTGATTATTATCGGGAATGAAAATCGCTCCCCTGTTCATCCGTTGTTCAATTTTGTTCTCTTCGCCGGGTGGAATTACGATAAAATAAAAAGAAGAAACGGGGATGGGAATGAAAAAAGGAAAGTGAAATTAAAGGAATGAAACAATGAAAACGACCAACCCCACCTTCGCCAGCTCACGAGCTTAAGGGTTGTCGCTGGCTGTAATGGAATTAAGACCGATTAAATTAGCTAAAAGGATTTTGGGTATACGGCATGGCATATTCGGTTTCAATATTATTACCGGGTGAACACTGTTCTTTTACTCTACGTACGCCGGCACGTATTCCACGAAATTAATGCCAACGTTAATTAGACGAATAGACATAATGATAAACGGGGACCGCGAAACCGTACCGTTATGAAGCATATTTCATCGAAATCGAGTTAATCAGAAGTATTTCCAGGCTGATCGAAGAAGAGAGTAATTTATATAGAGATTTCCAGGCGAACTTTCAATATGTTAGCTTTATTAGATGATAATTGAAAATTATTAGCTACAAGTGCACGCTTGATTCATTGCGTGAGTCAGTATACCTTGCGTTCATCGATAAAAATACGCTTGTACTACGTCAGAGCCATGTGAATGATAGTTTTTATTTTTAATACCTTCAGGAAAGACACTTCCCATCACCGGCGACGAACGCGTTTGCATTCTATGCACAGGATAGCGCCATGTACGAGAAACGAGGAAAAAAGACTCTAAGAACAACATTCTTTAAGGGGATCTTGAAATTCACCCAGTCAAATAGTGAAAAGAAACACATCTTCCTTATGCTCCGCGCGGATATATGTATTGTGCACGAGTCTAAAACCTCTGCACGAATTCCAACACGGCCTGATGTTTTCCTACCGACAAGAACTATTTCTTCTCGTTGGTTTTTGCATATGCATCCCCCCGCATTCCAGAGCATCTGGTACATGCATACGTACGTACACCAAGAAGACAGTATCGTTTCACGCGACGATCTCGAGTCTTCTACGTCGCTGAACTTCAAGAAACTTCGAGGATATCCATAGACGTACATTCACGGCCGATTTGTCATTCAAGTTCGTTCATCAAACTTTTATACATATATACATATATAATTCCATACCTAAGATAAAACCGTTAATTCCAAATTATTGAAGATACGAGTTGCACAAACATTGTATATTCTCAAGAACCTTTTAAATAATTAATTCTTGTCTTGCCTCAACAGATAATATCCAAGATTAAAGATATTACGGACTACTTAAGACAACGTGACGAATTTCTAAAGTAGTGCTTCATTATCTATCAAATTTACCGATTATCTTACATTTACTTGGTCGTGGCGAGATAAGAAACTCTGAGCGAAAACAATATTTGCCAGTGGGTTAATGGGAGAGAGACGTGCCCAGGAATAATCGATGATTGTTCAACACCTGTCACAACGATGCACCGTAAAATACGTGTCAACCGTGGCAAACGTAGATCGATGGAAAGATCCGGGGCCTTGAGCTTTTATTGCTTCGCAGACAGAGGTTTTCCCTGTAAGGTACTTTCCCTCTATGGTCGAGCACAAAAGAGCACAATTCTATAGAAGTATACCTACTACCCGACAATCTTCTTAAAAGGATAGCAAGAGTCAAACATCATGAAAAGGTAAAGAGCGAGCTCTCCTCGTCGGTTTTGATTTCACTAGGAAAACATTTCAGACCGCTGTATTGTGCGTTTGCGGCCCATCGCTATTGACGAACGTATTGACTTTAATCGCTAACAGGTGTATACCCCTCGGCAATCAAGAATTTCAGATATTTTCCCTAACTTCATATAGAATAAATATTTAAAAACTGATATCCATGCGAATCTTAAATAACAGATGATTTCATACGACAATTATGATACTTCTGACATCATTACATTAAGCTTGAGTGTACACGTCATACGACATAATATAATTTCCGTGTTCATTTCATTACCATTTTCTGTTAAACGCAAACATCACACGGAGGTATAAAAATCTGCCTACAGAAAAATGAAAGGTAAAAATATTCGAAATATCGGATGATGAAACGAACTCTTGAAAATTTCGAGTAGCTGAATGATGTAATCGCGAAAGCAAGACGTAAGTAGGTGCGTTTAAACGCGCGCGCGCGCAATACCTTTGCAAACCCTTTTGCTTACTATTACAGCTTAATCGTGAACGATCAATCCGCGATAGTAGAGGGAAAGTTCCGAAACTTAATATAATAGTCCGGCCTGGTTTTCTAAGTATTTAACGCGGAAACAACTAAATTGTTCCCCGTGAAACTAAGCTGAACGAGCGAACTTTTACAATAAGACCAGACGCTATGCAACGAAAGCGGTCGGGCATTATCAGCTGAATGGAAAACAATGGCGATATTGATCGGCGATTCGCGGGCATCGGTTCGAACCTACACCCATCCACGTGTGCATGTGATGCACGCGTGTAGGCGTGCATATTGCACACGCGCAATTACCTTTTATGCCACAACTTTCGAGGATTCGTGCGCTTATGAATTATTAAGTCACCGCATCTGCGTACAAAATTTCTGAGAAATCAAGCTGAACTATGGTAATACTGATCCACCTTCCAATTCGCGTGTATCCTTGAGTTATAACGTCTATCTAAACTTCCTTGATTTGTTTTAGTGGACATACGACTGTCATTCACTTACGAGAATCAATCAAACTTCGCATTTTGACTCAATTATAATATAGACGTCTTCCGAATAGGACTGGTCATTATACTGTTTTGATTCTTACGTAACAGAATTTGAATAATGTATTTTCTAC
>NW_017140723.1:252002-259027 GCF_001652005.2 Ceratina calcarata
TCATTACA
The DNA here is from genome assembly GCF_001652005.2 of Ceratina calcarata. Lineage (NCBI taxonomy): Eukaryota > Metazoa > Arthropoda > Insecta > Hymenoptera > Apidae > Ceratina > Ceratina calcarata. Next base: position 252,011 of record NW_017140723.1, read on the forward strand.
TTAAGCTTGAGTGTACACGTCATACGACATAATATAATTTCCGTGTTCATTTCATTACCATTTTCTGTTAAACGCAAACATCACACGGAGGTATAAAAATCTGCCTACAGAAAAATGAAAGGTAAAAATATTCGAAATATCGGATGATGAAACGAACTCTTGAAAATTTCGAGTAGCTGAATGATGTAATCGCGAAAGCAAGACGTAAGTAGGTGCGTTTAAACGCGCGCGCGCGCAATACCTTTGCAAACCCTTTTGCTTACTATTACAGCTTAATCGTGAACGATCAATCCGCGATAGTAGAGGGAAAGTTCCGAAACTTAATATAATAGTCCGGCCTGGTTTTCTAAGTATTTAACGCGGAAACAACTAAATTGTTCCCCGTGAAACTAAGCTGAACGAGCGAACTTTTACAATAAGACCAGACGCTATGCAACGAAAGCGGTCGGGCATTATCAGCTGAATGGAAAACAATGGCGATATTGATCGGCGATTCGCGGGCATCGGTTCGAACCTACACCCATCCACGTGTGCATGTGATGCACGCGTGTAGGCGTGCATATTGCACACGCGCAATTACCTTTTATGCCACAACTTTCGAGGATTCGTGCGCTTATGAATTATTAAGTCACCGCATCTGCGTACAAAATTTCTGAGAAATCAAGCTGAACTATGGTAATACTGATCCACCTTCCAATTCGCGTGTATCCTTGAGTTATAACGTCTATCTAAACTTCCTTGATTTGTTTTAGTGGACATACGACTGTCATTCACTTACGAGAATCAATCAAACTTCGCATTTTGACTCAATTATAATATAGACGTCTTCCGAATAGGACTGGTCATTATACTGTTTTGATTCTTACGTAACAGAATTTGAATAATGTATTTTCTACAATGCCATTGCTAATTTTAGACGTATATTTAAGTATTTAATTGTTTTATAGATTGTATTCTAACAACTCTGTATTACATTTAAAGAGTAATTTGCTTTATCAGTAGCTATTATTACCAAGGTGAAAAAGAATTATTTAATACTTCCAGATAACAAAATGACGAAATATATTCTGTTGAACGTTTGAAATTGAATTGCAAATGAAAACGTTACTAATTTTCTAGGAAGTCCCGTTCTCGCTAAACATGGGAAACGTGAAAACACAATATACACATTTGCATTTAATCATTCTCATTCCAATAAAATTCCTTACTGTAAATTGAACGTAAAAGCAAAACGGTTTTCAAGAAGCACCGAGAACTCGTTAATTGTTCGCGTGTACAATATCCACCTCAGTTTCATGAAATATTTAATTCATCCGCGGGAACGTTGGAGCTCAGAGAGAGAGTAAAGTTCAGGTCGTCGTGTTTAAAAAAAAATGTAAAGAAATGATGTGTCTCGCGACTCGTACCGGCGTGTATTAAAATTCAAATTAGTTCAACATCTTTCATGGCACACATCGACGAAGAAAAAGTGCATACTTAGCTACACGAAAGTTGTAGTATAACTTCGCTGTGAGAGTCAGCACTCAGTATGATTTTCGCTGAATTTGAAAAACCATCATTTTCTTGTAATTACTTATATCTTGCCTACAAACAATATGCTAAACATTTTCTTCCGTCCAGAGGAATTGTGCTTGCATCGCAACGAAGAGCCCAAAAAAGTGGGACAAATTACCGTTTCTCATTTATGTGGCACTGTTTTTCGCTCGGCGAGCAAAAAGCGGGAGACAATTTCCAGGAAGAAGAAAAATAATTTAATCCAAAATAGAACCGCGATAGCGGGAGAGAAAAAGTAGGGGGGGGGGGGCTAACGAAAATGGTTACAGTTAAAACAAACAGACGGCGAATATAATTAGATAAAGTGTAAAGCGTCGCGATACGAGGACAGGTAGGACACTAAAAAACCGCTGGAAAGCAATTTGACGCCACATAGTAGATGCATCGGGGTGCTTTGAGGCCATAAATTCGTAGAGAGGAGGGCGAGGGCGCGACTACGGAGAGGGAACCGTCCAATCGGTCGTCGTGCTCGGCTTGCTCGTTCATGCATTTCAACGCTTGCAAATCATTCATTCTGACTCATTGTCGAGAAGTCGACCCGCTATACGTGCACCGTCACAGCGCAAAATGCTCTCAGCGATGAAATTCCGCATGAAAACATTCTGCACGCGCGCGCAACGAACGGAGGCTACCGGCGAGCGCGTTTCGACCGTATGCCCTTGAATATTTATCGTTTTCTGTGAAATCAAATTCTATCGCAATGAATGTACCATCAGCTCCGGCTAGTTCGGTAGGAAAACAGAATTACGATCGGCCCGCTTTTAAATTAAAAACAATCCAACCGTTTTTTCTTCCCTTAACCGACTACCAACCCCTACAAACAAAAACATCGAACTCAGAACAAATGGTAAAATTTATTACAAACTTCAATAATGAATACCATTTCCAATTTCGGATTTTTCGATAAAATTCGACAGAAGTTACCAGCTTTTAACTGATTTGATGTATTGAACACGGTTTGAATTAGAATTGTTCATATAGCAGCAAGTTCAAAGATATTCCAAAGTAAAATATCAAAATTCATTAAGGAAACAAAAAGCCATAAGAAAGAAATATGTGCAGTAGACACATGAAATTGTAAACGTCATCCATTCTTTCCATACAATTGCTTGAACATTTAAATTCGTGGATATTTTATTCAAACATACGTAGAACTTTCGCAACTAAACAGGACATGAGATAAAAATGTACATATCCGTAGATCAATTTTTTGATCAGTAAACAGGTAAGACAAACAGATAAGTCAACCACGAGAGAAAGGAGAAATAGGAACGACAGAGCGAGAGATATAATTCCATACATACATATGTAGTATACGTGTACGAAAGAGTGGACAGCAGAGTTGAGAGGGTAAAAGGTATAAGCTCGGCGAAACACTCGAAAAAGAGAAAGCTAAGGACAACCGTGGATTTTTGTTGATGTCTTGCTTGAGGCATGTGCACACCAGTCCAGTGGTTCGAAGAGAACACAGGGACGATGGAACGGTGCGATGACGGAAGAGAGAGAGAGAGAGAGAGAAATATATATCTAGGTTACGTCGGTAGGTCAACGGCACCTATTTTTTTCCTCGCGGGAGCCTGTCACAGGACTAAAATTAAAACGCGAAGCATCCACCCTACACACATACAGAGATGAAATCGGTTTCTAAACATTTCAGCTTTCCCTGTGTTCCGTTCTCTATGATCTAACCACGACATAGTCAAATGCATGAATACTTAGAAAAAAATTCAAAGTCGATTTTCTCGGAAATAAAGCGTCAACTGAAAAAAATTTATTCGATATTCTCCCATGTACCACGGCTGTACGTTATATGCACTCACACCGTTTGTACGCGTTTTGTGCTTTCATTCGCGGCGAAAGGTCCACACTTGAACGTAACGCAATGTGCCGCGCGCGCCATGTCTCTCACGGATTGCGCTGCCTCTCGCAAGTGTTCCCTCTTGTACGCGGCACTATCTCTTCCTGCCCCCATCCCGAGCACTTTCTTTGATGAGCTTCTAATAAGCGCATGCAAGGTATGTGTACACGTCGCGACATATCTAATCCCCACGCCTTTCCCTCTTACTGCGTCACGCACGAGTATATTACCCACATACGTACATCACCCATCGTACGCTACTTCTTCGTACACCGTCGGCAGTCAATGAAATTTCTCTGCATGTACGTGAATACACCGAAAATAAAACTTTTAGGCGAGCTAACAATCTGGATGGCCTTCCCAAGTTTATCGATCGACGCCGTCGCGGCGTGGCGCGACGTCGATAACTTTTCTCGTGACCACGGGAATCACGGCGATTATCCTAAAAGGATTCGCAACGTACGGGGACAGAAATATCGTGATTAGAAAAAAGGATGCATACGCGTCCATGAAAAAGAATAAACCTGTCGTTTCATCTTCATCGAGCTACATACATCAAACCGGCTGAAAACTTTTACTGACAGTTTGTAAATATCATGGAATCGCGAGTAAACCGACTGGAACGATCCATGCAACGATTTAGATTCGGAGGGTCAGCCGCGTATAAATCCTGCGACGCGAGCAGCGAAAAATCGTCCGCAGATATTTTACGGGGATTGTAAACTAATGACGTTTGATATAAATGTGATTTCTGTTGGCCGAAGACCAACACGATATGGTATAAATAGAACTTAGTCGCCGAGAGTCCCTAGCGCGTTTTGTAACTCTATACACAATTTCTCTGTTTTATTTTCGAGCACAGTTTCACCGTAAGCCCGTGACAAAAACGTCGAAACGCACGGGGGCTGCACGGTTCGTGGGTAACTAGAACTTTTAACAGACTATTAACCGAGATAATTTCGACTCCGTTACGTCACGCGGTCTATAACACGTTCACTTCTCTTTCTCTCCTTCCATTCCTATTTCGCTCGCCTTTGCCATGTCTACGCGCCGTGATCGCGAACGGTGATGTCATGAGATAATTTTTGCCGATTATACGTGCTAAAACTACGACGTTCCCTACTTCGACGTGTTAACTTCAATCGAAACTGACTCCGAACCATTGTTTAAATATTAATCAACATTTTGTTTAATACACAGTATATATTAGAAAAACAGCTTTCAATCGTTTGCTAGTTTGCCTAGGAAATAGCAACTCGATACTTTCATTGTGCACAAAATTAACAGTATTTTTTACTATTACGTGAAACCAGCACTATCAGGGTATCAAGACAAACCAGCGATGTTATCCTATACGTTATTTTCGATCTATTGAAGTTCACGCGTCACCATAGGTGCGACTTCCTACGTTCATTGTAAACAAGGACACCGCATTTTAAAAAGGGGTTCGCCACGCGGAGCGGTACGAGTCGAGTAAGACTCAATAGGATAAAAGATACCGAGGTCGGAATGTTAGTGGGACACGCCCACGAAGGTGGCGTAATTTGATGCATTAGGCTGTACTTGCGTGTGGGATGCATTCGATACATTCACACATCACTTCATTTCACATCCACGCCACGCAGAAATTAGCCTCCCATTGTGTCTGTGACGTATTACAACAATATCATCTACTCAGTCTTTGTGTACTCGGTTAATTGGTCCTTGGGCTGTTCAAGCTGCGGTTGCTCGAAGAAATTAATTGGTCGTTACAGGAAAAAGAGAGAGATCAAGATTTTTTCTAGTCATTTTATACTTAATTAAAGTTGATGCCTGAATGACGTCGAACAACTTAACCGTAATAATCTACTCTCGATAATAATTTTATTTTATGTACTGCATAAACGTAATCAGTTCACAGAGAATTGATAACAATATGGTAAACGTTGGTAATGAATAGTAGAAACAAGAGACTTGTTCCTTTGGAAGATTGTACTTTTTGGAAAATTTTCCGACTGCCATATTCCTGTTACTCATTTAATCAAGTTGTAGCATGTAATTGTAGACTTTTCTATTATAAATAACATAATATACATCTATTATGAATAACACAAAATAAATATAACGACCTATGACGACGCATCGGAACGTACCAATGCTTATGTAAAACTAGAATACTACCAATACGAGATAATTATGCAAATATGAAATTTCCCCCAAAAAAAACTAGTGTTGCGCTGGTTACACTAGGTAATTCGAATCTCGTGTTATACAAGGGCAAGTGATTGTTCGCAAAAAGTCGAACTTTAGTTCCGGCTGATTTGATCTCAGTTATTATTCATGCTAATGTAGCATGTGAATCGTATTACAATTTATCGATTAAAAATTTCTGGATTACAGAAAGAATAGCATATTTAGGATAATTGAATGATTGAATTTTTCGAAAATATTAATCAACATTTTGTTTAATACACAGTATATATTAGCTGTTGTAGATAAATTCAGAAGGACGAATACAATTTCGATGACGCGTATTGCACCAAAATTTAATCATTCTATTTGTTCCGATATTAATTATACGCTTCTTAAGTTATAAATGTTAAACTAATCGCTTTAATAGTTTTCAAGCCATGCGAATGACCAATAACTTATTTCATCTTCATTCCAATTTTAGCTTTCTATCAGATAAGCCTGTAAGATTAGTAAACATTCCGATATTTTTCCAAGCTCTGAACAGATGCGTTCGAAGTTAGAAAATAAAGAAATAATTCTGTAATTATTACAAATCAATATGCATTTCGTACAAAACAGCTTTCAATCGTTTGCTAGTTTGCCTAGGAAATAGCAACTCGATACTTTCATTGTGCACAAAATTAACAGTATTTTTTACTATTACGTGAAACCAGCACTATCAGGGTATCAAGACAAACCAGCGATGTTATCCTATACGTTATTTTCGATCTATTGAAGTTCACGCGTCACCATAGGTGCGACTTCCTACGTTCATTGTAAACAAGGACACCGCATTTTAAAAAGGGGTTCGCCACGCGGAGCGGTACGAGTCGAGTAAGACTCAATAGGATAAAAGATACCGAGGTCGGAATGTTAGTGGGACACGCCCACGAAGGTGGCGTAATTTGATGCATTAGGCTGTACTTGCGTGTGGGATGCATTCGATACATTCACACATCACTTCATTTCACATCCACGCCACGCAGAAATTAGCCTCCCATTGTGTCTGTGACGTATTACAACAATATCATCTACTCAGTCTTTGTGTACTCGGTTAATTGGTCCTTGGGCTGTTCAAGCTGCGGTTGCTCGAAGAAATTAATTGGTCGTTACAGGAAAAAGAGAGAGATCAAGATTTTTTCTAGTCATTTTATACTTAATTAAAGTTGATGCCTGAATGACGTCGAACAACTTAACCGTAATAATCTACTCTCGATAATAATTTTATTTTATGTACTGCATAAACGTAATCAGTTCACAGAGAATTGATAACAATATGGTAAACGTTGGTAATGAATAGTAGAAACAAGAGACTTGTTCCTTTGGAAGATTGTACTTTTTGGAAAATTTTCCGACTGCCATATTCCTGTTACTCATTTAATCAAGTTGTAGCA